>NW_025422063.1:0-151147 GCF_011764305.1 Mustela putorius furo | reverse complement strand
GCAATATATTTTTCTAGAGGGCAGGCAGATTACTTCATTGTCTCTGGAATTTCCAACTTTGGGGCTTTCAGGGCCAGGAGTGTGAGGACAAGTCTGAGAACACAACTCGACTTCGGTTTAGGGTGAGGGCAGTCATGTACCCCCTTCAGATCTGAACCAATATCTCAATCATGCATTCGTGATGTGCAGTGCGAAGATCAATGTTGTACTCATTTTTGAGTTTTTTTCCTTACTGCCCCCCCTTCATGAAGGGAGCGGGACTCTCGAGGCCCTGGAGGTTTTCCCGTGTTGTGATTGGGAATCCCCCTGCAAGTATTCCTTTTGCTGGAAAACTTGATACGTCTTGGGCAGCTCATGGACCTCCCAGTATGTAATGACTCCAGATCACCGTTCGAGGATTGATGCCTTGAAGAGCCCGCCTCTGCCTTCCACATGTCTCCCTATCTATAAGGACCTTTTAGATCTGATGGCTCTGGCGTGAGCAACTACCCAACCGTGGTGGGCTGATTTTACATGGACTTTCCTGAGGATGGGTCCGAATGGTGTGGTTTGTGTCCATTATTGCCTTGGAATGGGGCGGTGGCAACCGGTGACCCTGAAGTATTTCTCCTAAGCTTTTGGAACAATCGCCTCCCATGCCCAACGTTTCCTTTTGTAGAATGATATGTTCTTCATTATGTTGCCTAAATAAAACCCCTTAGGCCTGTATATTTGGAAATCCCAGGCTGTTGGAGGAGACCTGCCTGTAAACCAAAGCAAAGGATCCGATAATGGCCTAGGGTCCTGTCTGGTTCACAAATCTTGTTCAATCTTCTCTCTGGTTACATCCATCTCTGTTATGAGTGGCAGGTAGATGCTAGCTCCGCTGGTGTCAGACCGCCCTTTTTTGGTCCCGTCGACCTACACTATTGGGATGGCCTCCGGGCTTTGGAAGGGATCTCCTAATTTGTACGATTTTGGACCAATGGAATGGGCAGAATTCCCATGGATTGGGTAGGCACAGTCCTAATTTGTGGCCTCCAGGTGGTCCCCATCCTGGAGGGTGTGTGGCCCAGGACTTTTAGGGCACAGAAGTCTGAAAAACACAAACTCCAGCTTAGGTTTGGGGACGTAAGAGTATGTGCACGTACCGATCTACAAACCATGAGAGAACTCTTTAGGATATGAAAAAACTTAGCGAGTCTGAGGTTGCTTTGCTCATGGCTTTGGTCCTCTGGAGTTTTGTATCCCCGACTGTAGCCCACTGGAATGTTGGGGTGGGCCTCATGGGGCATCTGACTAATCTTCCTCTCTGTGGATTTATGGCCCCGATCCCCAATTGTTTTTTCGTCTATATATGTGATGGGGAGGACTCCTTTCAGGGTTTGCTTTAACCTCCCAGGTGTCCTACCAAAAGAGGAATTCCAAAGCAGCGAAGCCCTGGGGAGTTAAGAGTGAAGGGACAACCGGAACTAAATGGTTAATTTTTTATTGGTGTCCCTAATAGGGCATGGCAAGCCCAATATGCTGTCTCTTCATCCAGCCAATGAGAGGCCTTACCTGAGGACTGGGCTCAGGCTGAGGGTCCAATGTGTATTTGTGACCAATGTGGCCCGCAAACATGGGCGGGGGGCCTCATGGGGCCACACTGGTTTCAAGTACACTGAACCTTGGACAACATGGCCACACCACAAGGTTTCTTGCCATGGGGAAAGGGGAAAGGTTCTGATTTCGGCATCATCAATTTTCAAACCCGGGCCGTGATTGGAGATAAGGTCTAGGTTCTGAAAAAGCCTGAAAAACCGAGGTTGAGAAGAGATGAAATGAGACCTAAGACCATAAGGCCATGGTCCGATGTGCTCGAGTGTGCGGCCAGCTGTCCTGGGTGGGGCCAGGAGGTCCAGGCACAGGATGTGTCAGAAAGGGCATTAGTGCCCACGTCATTAGCCTATATATTTGGGGTACAGCCGAAATGGCTGTGCAGGTTGATCCTCATTGGGGTTTTCTGAGTTATAGCCCCAGAGGGCAATGTTTTTTCTTTTCTTCTGGAGGGCAGGCAGAGTGCTGCATTTTGTAGTTCTGGATTGACCAAACTGGAGGGCTTGTGGGCCAGTAGTCTGAGGACGGAAGTCTGAGAACCCAAGCTAGGGCCTAGGTTTCTGGGTGAGGATATGGCAGGCCACCAATCTACAGACCTGAATCGAGATCTCGTGCCTCTGAAGTCAGGCGAGGATCAGACGATCGCTCAGGTTGGACTTTCTGTCCCTGATGGCCCCTTTTGAAGGGCGGGGTGTGGATCAGGAGTCCATGGGGGTTTTCCCACGATGGGAGTTGTGAGAATCCCCCAACTGCAAGGATTCTTCTGCAGGACAATTGAGACCTGTTGTGTTGGCTCCAGGCCAACGATTCCGAGCAGGGTTTCTAAGGATGGATGGCTGGGTAGCCCACCTCGCATTCCAATTGGTCTCCAAGCAACAAGACAGGTTAGATCTGCTGGATCTGGGGGGAGCAACCGAGGAGGCTGAGTTGAAATGGACTCTCCCGTGGATGTGTCCCAATATGTTTTTGTGTCTATGCAGACCTTGGGAAAGAAGCGGTTGGGCACTGGGGACCCTGAAGGGTTCTCCTAAACAGAGGCTTTTGACACAGCTCCATCGTGCAAAGTTTCCCATGGTTAGATGAGATTTGTTCTGATGGGTGAGTGAAGAAGGAAAATCAGCCATATTATGCTGGTTATTGAAATCCAGGCCTCTGAGGAGAAAGATGCCTGGAAAACAAAGCAATGGATCCGATTAGTGCCTAGGGGCCTGTTCGTTCCTTTTTACTTCTGGGGACATCAATCTACGGGTTCTGAGTGCAGGTAGGGCTCAGATGGGCTCAGATTGCCCCTTCTTTGTCCTGGAGAGCCACAAATATTGGGATGGCCTCAGGGACTTTGGAGGTTTATCCTCTTAGTAGGGGTTGTGGCCATTTGAATGGGGCACATACAATTCCCTTGGAGAGGGCAAAAGCACAGTCCTCAGGTTTGGCTCCCAGGGGCTGAGTAGCCTGTAGGGTGTTGTAGGCCAGAGCTCTTTTGGGACAGTTGGTCTAAAAAAACAAACTCGGCTTATGTTTTGGGTCATAGGGTATTATGGCAGGACTGATCTACAGAAAACAAGGAGAACTCTTCGGGATAAGAAAAAAGGGGCGAGTGTGAGGCTCTTGCTCAAGTTTTGTCTCTGGATATCGCGTTCACTGATGGTTGTGAAAATTTCCGGGTGACTGCATGGGAAATGGACGAGTCTTACTCTCTGGGGGTTTGGCCCAGTCCAAAGTGTTTGGGGTCGTTTTGTGCGATGGAAAAGAGGTCCGTTTTTTTGGTTGTTGTTGATTTGATTTTGTTTTTTCAACCTCAGGTGTCCCACCCAAATGAGGGATTGCAGAGTTAGAGCCCTGGGGAGGGCGCGACTGGACAGCCAGAATTCTGGTCAAAAATTGTGGCCTAGGGACATGTCAAGCCCATGATGACATCTAAGGGTCCAGCCACTGAGAGGACATACTAGAGGACAGGACTCACGCTGAGGGTCACAATGCGTGTTTATGCCCCCGTCGCACTCAAGAATGGGTGGGGCCTCAGGGTGAATGCTGGTTTCTCCTACATTGAACGTTGGATAACATGCCAACCACAAGGTTTCTTGGCATGGGTAAGGAAGAGTTCTGACTTCTGCATCACAGTCACCCCTGGGCATTGATTGGAGATAAGGTGTAGGTTCTGAAGCCTGAAAACTGAGGTAGGGATAGATGATGACCTAAGGCCATGGCGGATCTGAGGTGCTCAGTGTGCGGTCAGCTGTATGGTGTTGGTCAGGAGGTCCGGGCTCAGGTTGTGTCAGACAGTGCATTAACTGCCAGGTTAGACTATATAATTTGGGTACATTCGAGTGCCGTGTAGGTTTTTCCTCCTTTAAGCTGCTGCTTGGGGCAGTTGCATTAGGCAATATATTTTTTCTAGAGGGCAGGCAGATTGCTTCATTGTCAGTCCGGAATTGCCAAACTTGAGGGCTTCGGGGCCCCAGGAGTGTGAGGACGAAAGTCTGAGAACACAAGCTAGACTTCGGTTTCAGGGTCGAGGGCACGGGCAGGTACCCCCCTGCAGATCTGAAACCAATATCTCATGCATCTGATGTCAGGGCGAAGATCAGATGTTGGCTCAGGTTGGGAGTTTTGTGCCTGACGGCCCCTTCATGAAGGGAGTGGTATCTCGAGGCCCTGGAGGTTTTCCTCGTTGGGAGTTTGTGGGAAGCCCCCTTCAAGGATTCCTTTTGCGGGACAATTGAGACGTCCTTGGACAGCTCCAGGACATCCCATATGGAATGACTCCAGAGCACCGTTCGAGGATGGATTGCCTGGGAAGCCCGCCTCGCATTCCAAATGTCTCCTAGCAAGAAAGACATTTTAGATCTGATGGATCTGCGGGAGCAACCGGGGTGGCTGAGTGAAAAGGACTTTCCTGAGGATGGGTCCTAATGTGTGTTTGTGTCCATGAGGGCCTTGGAATGGGGCGGTGGCACCGGGACCCCTGAGTATTCTCCTAAGCTTTTGACATAGCTCCCATGCCACACGTTTCCTTGTGGAGATGAGAGATTTGTTTTTATGGTGCCTCAAGAAAACCCCTAGGCTGGTATTGGAATCCAGGCTTTGAGGAGACATGCCTGTAAAACCAAAGCAAAAGGATTCTATAATGGCCTAGGGTCCTTTCTGGTTCAATCTTCTTCTCTGGGGACATCCATTCTCTGGTATGAGTGGAGGTAGATGCTCAGCTGGTGTCAGACGGCTCTTTTTTTTGGTCCCGGTGACCTACACTATTGGGATGGCCTCCGTGCCTTTGGGAGGGTCTCCTAATTTGTTCGATTTTGGACAATGAAATGGGCAGAATTCCCATGGATTGGGTAGGCACAGTCCTAATGTGTGGCTCCAGGGGCCCATCCTGGAGGGGTGTGTGGCCCCAGGTCTTTGAGGACAGAATTCTGAAAACACAAACTCAGCTTAGATTTGGGGACGTAGGTATGGCACGACCGATCTACAAACGATGGGATGTACTCTTCAGGATAAGAAGAAAGAGCGAGTCTGAGGCGCTTGCTCAGGCTTTTGTCTCTGGATTTTGTATCTGCGATGGCCCTGGTATGTTGGGTAGGCCTCATGGGCCATGGACGAATCTTCCTCTCTGTGGATTTGGCCCGATCCCAATTGTTTTTCATCAATCTGTGGGATGGGAGGACGTCTTTCAGGTTTGTTACCTCAGGTGCCCCACCACAAGAGGAATTCCAAAGCAGAGCCCTGGGGAAGAGTGAAGGGACAACCCGAACTATGGTTAAAAATTGGGTCTAGGGGCAGGCAATCCAATATGCTGTCTCTTCTTCCAGCCACTGAGAGGCCTTACCTGAGGACTGGGCTCAGGCTGAGGGTCACAATGTGTGTTTGTGACCAATGTGGCCCACAAGCATGGGCGCGGCCTCATGGGCCACACTGGTTTCTACTACACTGAACGTTGGACAACATGCCCACCACAAGGTTTCTTGACATGGGGAAAGAGTTCTGATTTCTGCATCATTTTCAAACATTGTTAAAATGTTTATACTGGAGACAAGATGGCGGAGAAGTAGGAGGCGGCTCCCTTTCTACCTGGACCTAAAGTGGTCTTGATTACTTCTATTGAACTCCACTCACCGACAAAATCAACCTGAGACCCGAATTATACACGTCTGGATCTTTACCGGAGCAGAAGACGCCATTGGGCAGGTTAAGCGTTGTGGGAAAGTCGGACTGATATTGGAAGATAAACAAAAGGGGGAGGGTGCTACCAGAGGTGACCCACTGGAAAGTCATATCCCAATACGAGAGTGCCCTGCGTCTGGGGACCAGCATTATCTCAGAAGTATGGTAGAAAGCACTCAGAAGAGCAAAGGGATCACTGGGGAGAAATTGCAGGAATCGTGGTGTTAGGGTCAGGGGCTTAAGTCCCCAGACCCAGTACAGTCAACCCTGGTTGCAGAGAGCCAGAAAGAGTGCAGCAGAGAAACCAGGTCTTGGTCCCTGAACCACCAGCAAGCTCGCCTGAGAGCGTGTGGTGCCCAGCTCACACATGAGTTGCTTTGAGCCTCGCCAGCCAACAGGAGCACAGCCTTTTTGCAGTCCCCATGCAATTGCCCCTGCCATGCCATCAGAGTCCGAGTCATGCCCAGCGCCCTCTCCAGACAGAGATGGCACACAGGCACCAGCCTGTTGCTCTCGGACCTGGAAAGACCAGGCAATCACAGCTTGCGCCAGTGAGAAAATCTCAGTGTGCGATTGCTGCTTGGAACTTCTCTGGCAGTCTGGAGCTGCCCAGACAGCCGCCACTGCTATGGTTTTGGGTACAAGCAAAAAATCTTGAGTCCCCAGGGACCCGCGAATGGGAACCTGCTCTGCCAGTGTTGAAGGGGGGGATTTATTTGGGCTCTGCAGCCAGATTGAGGCTTCTCTCTGAGACGGAGGTCAGGGTACAGTTTGCTTTCCTCTAAAACCTACAAAAAAACCATCAAAAGCCCTCAAGGCAAAAGAGAAAAACAAAAGTGAACAAATATAAAAACCCTCCAGAGAACAAAAGCCTGAAAAAAAAACAGTTTTCCTAAGAGCCCACCCTCTTGCGGGAGGTGGGAGGACTTAACTCAGAAAACATCACTGACTGAAAACCCATGTGGCAGGCCCCTCCCCCAGGAAACGAACTGGCAAAGGAAAAAAAAAAGACAACATGAGAACAACCACCACTACTTCATAGGACAATTTTTATTATTAATTTGTTCCCACTATCCTGGCTCATTTTTTTTAAAGATATTTTTTTATTATTATATAGAAAATTTTTTAACCTATTTACCGTCACAGTGTGATGTCCAGTACATCAAATTCCATAGTTTAGTTTAGTCTAGTTTATTCCTTTTTTCAATTTTTATTTTCTAATATTTATATAGAATTAAACTTCAAGGTAATCCCCTTTCCCCAATGAATGCCACCCCTATAGGTAAAACTATTCCTAATCCCTCTTTATCTTAGGAAAGTGGAATCTTTAACAAATATATCAAGATACATCCGGAAAAAACAAAACAAAACAAAAAACAAACAAACAAAAAAAAAAACCTTCCTCACCCACACTGAGAATTTACAACCACTCTACAATATTTTTCTTCCACCAGTATTTCTGTGTTTTTTTTTATTTATATATTTGACAGAGAGAGATCACAAGTAGGCAGAGAGGCAGGCAGAGAGAGAGAGAGGAGGAAGCAGGCTCCCAGCTGAGCAGAGAGCCCCATGCGGGACTCGATCCCAGGACCCTGAGATCATGACCTGAGCCAAAGGCAGCGGCTTAACCCACTGAGCCACACAGGCGCCCCCTATTTCTGTGTTTTGTGTGTTGTCCTGATAGTATATAAATCTTACACTCTGGGGTTCTTTCTGATGAGGTTATTCCTTTATTTGCATATATATATATGCCAATATATATATATATATTTCTCTTCTCATATACTTTTATCAGTCTTTTTGTTTGTCTGTTTTTGTTTGTAAACTTCATAAATGTTACCTTGGAACCCATTTGGGTTGAACCTTCTGTTTTATCTTACCTTTCATTCTTGTCTCTCTCCCTCTCTCTTTTTTTCTTTACCTTTCCTTTTTCCTCTCATTTGGGTAGGTAACTCTGATTGATCAGAAGCGTTCCAGGGTGCACCTTGACTGCACCACTGTCGATACATCCAGCTACACCATTCAGCCATCTCTCACCAAAATGAGTAGGAGGAGGAATGCCCAACAGAAGATAAATACAAAAAATGGACCTTCTGCAACAGAGCTAATGGCTATCAACATAGACAATGTGTCAGAAAGAGAATTCAGGCTAACAATTATCCAAGCAATAGCTAGGTTGGAGAAAGCCATGAGTGACCAAAAGGAATTGATTAGAGCCGAACTTAAAACGACCAGAGATCACATTTTCAATATTAGGGAAGAGCTGAAAACTACCAGGGTTGAGCTTCACAATGCTCTCAATGAGTTCCACTCTAATCTAAATTCTCTCAAAGCTAGAGTCACTGAGACAGAAGATAGAATTAGTGATCTGGAGAATGAACAGATAGAGAAAAAGTATCAGGAGGAAAGCCTTAAACAAACAGCTTAGAGCCATGAAAAACAGAATCACGGAAATAAATGATGCCATGAAATGTTCCAATTATTAGAATTATTAGAATCCCTGAAGGAGAGGAGAAAGAAAGTAGTCTAGAAGATATAGTGGAACAAGTTCTTCATGAAAATTTTCCGAATCTCGTGAATGGAACCAGCATTCCTGTACTAGAAGTCGAATGGTTTCCCCCCAAGATTATAGATTCTCAAAAGTCCTCTAGACACCTAGTAGTAAGAATGAAGAAGTATAATTGTAGGCAGAACCTCTTGAGGTAAGCTAGCTAGGACAAATAAGATCCTTACTTACAGAGGAAAGCCCATCAGAATAATGTCAGACCTCTAAACAGACACCTGGCAAGCCAGAGAGGGCTGGCAAGATATATTCAGGGCATTGAATGAGAAGAACATGCAGCCAAGAATACTTTACCCAGCAAGACTGACATTCAAAATGGATGGAGAGATAAAGAGTTTCCAAGACCGGCAAGACTTAAAAGACTATGCAACCACCAAGCCGACACTGCAGGAAATATTAAGGGGGTTCTATAAAAGAGGAAAAAACCTCAGAGTAGTATGAACAGAAATATAGAGACCATCTACAGAAAGAAAGACTTCAAAGGTAACACGATGTCAATAAAAACGTATCTATCAATAATCATCCTAAATGTGAATGGCCTAAATGTGCACATAAAATGGCACAGGGTTGCAGACTGGATTAAATGACAGGACCCATCCATATGTTGTCTACAAGAGACCCATTTTGAACCTAAAGATACACCCAGACTGAAAGTGAAGGTATGGCGAAGCATCTTTCATGCCAATGGGCTTCAAAAGAAGGCCGGAGTAGCGATTATCATATCAGATAAATTAGATTTTAAACTAAAGGCTGTAGACAGAGATACAGAAGAACACTACATAATCCTTAAAGGGACTATCCATCAAGATGATCTAACAATTGTAAATATCTATGCTCCCAATATGGGAGCAGCCAATTACATAAGAAAACTGTTAATCAAGATAAAGGGTCATATTGATTTAATGCACTCATCATTGGAGATCTTAACATGCCCCTCTAAGAAATAGATCATTGAAGCAGAAAATCAATAAAGAAACAAGAGCATTGAATGACACACTGGACCAGATGGACCTTATAGATATATACAAGAACATTCCACCCTAAAAGAACAAAATACTCATTTTCTCTTCTCAAGTCCACATGGAGCCTTCTCAAGAATAGACCACACATACTGAGTCACAGAAAAGGACTCAACCGATACCAAAAGACTGAGATCATTTCTTGCACATCCTCAGATCATAATGCTTTGAAACTGGAGTTCAATCACAAGGAAAAGTTCAGAAGGAACTCAAACACCTGGAAGCTAAAGACCACCTTGCTTAAGAATGCTTGGATCAACCAGGAGATCAAAGAAGAACTGAAATAATGCATGGAATCCAATGAGAATGAAGACACTTCGATCCAAAACCTGTGGGATACAGCAAAGGCGGTCCCAAGGGGGTAATACATAGCCATACAAGCATCCCTCAAAAAAACAAACAAACAAACAAACAAACAAGCAAAAACTGAATAATCCAGAACACAGCAGCTGTCTTTACACCTTAAAGAACTGGAGAATCAACAACAAAACAAACCAACTCCACACACAAGAAGGGAAATAATCAAGATTAGAGCTGAGATCAATGAGGTAGAAACCAGAGATACAGTAGAACATATCAGTGAAACTAGAAGCTGGTTTTTTGAAAGAATCAATAAGATCGATAAACCACTGGCCACACTAATCTAAAACAAACGAGAGAAAGCTCAAATTCATAAAATTATGAATGAAAAGGGAGAGATCACAACGATCACCAAGGAAATTGAAACAACTATCAGAAGTTATCAACAGTTATATGCCAATAAGCTAAGCAACCTAGATGAAATGGATGCATTCCTGGAAAACTATAAACTCCCAAAATTGAACCAGGAAGAAACCGACACTCTGAAGACCAATATCTAGTAAGGAGGTTGCAGTGGTGACCAAAAACCTCCCCAAAAACAAGAGCCCAGGCCCTGATGGATTCCCCTGAGAATTCTATGAATCATTCAAAGAAAAAATAACACCTATTCTCCTGAAACTGTTTCAAAAAATTGAAGCAGAGAGAGGTCGACAAGATGGCGGGGAAATAGGAGGTGATGGTCTTTCAACCTGTACCCCAAAGTGAGCTGATTACCTACCAAAGAACTCCAATCACCCATGAAATTACCCTGAGATCAGTATTATACACGTCTGTATCTCTACAGGGGCAGAAGACACCAGTGGGCAGGTAATGCAGAGTGGGAATGGGGGACTGATATCAGAAGATAAACAAAAGGGGGAGGGAGCCACCAGAGGCAACCAGTTGGAAAGCCAATACCCCAATTGGAGCGAGAGTGCCCTTCGTCTGCGCCTGGTGACCAGCATGAACTTGGAGACTGGTGGAAAGCACTCCAAAAGAGCTAAGAATCTCAGGGGGGGGTGGAAATTGTGGGAATTGGGATGGCTAGGGACAGGGCCTTAAGTCCGTGGTCCCAGGACAGCCTCCCCTGGTGCTGAGCCAGAGAGAGTGCAGCCAAGAAACCAGGTCTTGGTCCCTAAGCCTCCAGGGCACCTGAGAATGCATGGGTTCTGGCTCCCATGAGGGGATGGGAGTCAGGCTGGATGGCAGAATGCATGAGATACTCCCCTGAGAGAGGTATAAAGGCCCAGCCATTGCCCTTTCATACGCGCCATTGTTTCAGAGCCTGCACCAAACTCTCCCCTGAGAGAGGTGCGTGAAGGCCCAAACTGGTGCTCTCGAATCTGCACCTTGTTCTCAGAGCCTGAGACCTGCCCGTGAACCTCAGCCTCCCCTGAAATTGGTGCATGCAAGCCGGGCGCTCTTATACCCAGAAAGACCAGGCACTCCCCGCCCAGGCCAGCAGGAATATCTCAGTGTGTGATAGCTCTTGGAACCTCTCTGGCGGTTTGGAGCTTCCCAGACAGCCGCCACTTCCTTGGCTTTGGGTACCCCAGGGACAGCGACTTGAAACCTGCTCTGCCAGTGGCCCATGGGGAACTTATTTAGACTCTGCAGCCAGACTGAGGCTTCTCTCTGAGAGGGAGAACAGGGTGTGGTTTATTTTCCTCTAAAACTACAAAAACCATCAAAAGCAGTCAAAGTGTGAAAAAATGTGAATAAACATAAAAACCTCCAGAGAACAAAAGTCTGAAAAAAAAAAAAAGTTTAGTCAGAGCCCTCATCTTGAGGGGGGCGCGAGAACTTAACTCAGGGAACATCCCTGACTGAAAACCCACCTGGCAGGCCCCTCCCCCAGAAAACAAACCAAGAAAGAAAAAAAAAAAAGAGAGAAAAAAAAAAAAAGGACTACAAGAGTACAACCACTACTTCATAGGAAAAGTACTCTTTTCCATTCATTCCCACTATTCTGGTATATATATATATATATATATATGTAATTTTATTAACCTATTTACCATCACAGCGAGCTGTCCAGTACATCAAATTCCATAATAACTGTCTAACCTGAACTTTTTGACACATACACCTATGTTTTCCTTCTGCATCTATTTTTTTATTCCTACATTTTTTTTATATTTTAGTTTAGTTTAGTTTTTTCCTTTTTATTTTTATCTTCTATTATTCATATAGATTTAAACTTCAAAGTAGTCTCCTTTTCCCCAATCAATCCTACCCCTATAGGTAACTAATTTTTTAATACCCCTTTTTCTTAGGAAAGTTGAGTCCTTTAACAAAGATATCAAGATACATCCAAGAAGAATTAAAACAAACTTCCTCGCACACACTGAGAATTTATAACCACTCTCCAATCTTTATCTTCCACCAGTGTTTCTGTGTTTTTCTGTTTGTCCTGATAGTATATAAATCTTACACGTGGGGTTCTTTTTGACGAAGTTCTTCCTTTTTTTGTATAAATATATATATTTTTTTTCTTTGTCAAATACTTTTATCAGTCTTTTTGTTTGTCTACTTCATAAATCTTAACTTGGGGCCCATTTGGGCTGAACTTTCTCTTTAATCTTCCCTTTCTTTCCTGTCTCTCTCTCTATCTCTTTTTTTGTTTTGTTTTTTTTTCTTTTTCTTTTCTTTTGTCTCTCATTTGGGTGGGGAATCCTGATTGTTCAGAAGTGTTCAAAGGCAGGACAGCATGTGCCGTGTCCAATAGAAAGGAAAGGGACTTATCCACTACCTGGAGCATGACCCTGGGTTCGGCATGGGTGAGAGGGGTGTCAGAGACTAGGCTCCATCAGTCATCCAATAGGAGAAGTGGGAAGACAGAACTTATCATCTCAGGGTCTCCCCCACGTGGAGGCGCCGGGAATACCCTGAGGCTGGGTCAGTCCAATTTCCAGTGGCCCATCATGCGGCATTGAGGGCACGGCCTAGTAGGCGTTTTTGGATTGGGGATTTGACAGGCCCAGTATCCTTTGGCTCCACACGTGAAACAGGCCCCCGGTGTGATGCAGTTAGGTGCTCCCTTCTGTTGACCCCCAGAACCTGCCAGCCCTGGGCGGCTACCAGGGCTTGGGTCCGCAGTTGGACCTTCGGTTGGAGTCTGGCTTGGTGCTTAAGTTCTGCCTACTCTTGGGAGTCAAAGACTTTAAATGACATTTTCACCAGATCAAAAATGGGAGTTTGAGGGTCCTCCTCCACTTTCTTTAATTTTTGCCGTATGTCAGCGGCTGACTGAGAAATAAAGTGAGTAGCTAAAACAGTCGCCCCTGCTGGAGAGGCCAGGTCTAGGCAAGTGTATTGAGTCAGCGCCTCAGTAAGTTGGTTAAGAAACATGGCCGGGTTTTCTTTGGGTTCCTGAATGATTTCCCTTCACAAACCTTCTACAACTTTCCTTTGCATTCAGGTTTTGTCTCAAAAAGCCATCTCACTTAGGACAAAATTATCTCCTTTCACTTTCAATAAAATATACTCCCATTCCTTAAATGTTTCTCATATATCTTCTACTTTCCTACATACAGAGTTGCTTCCTTTATTTAGCAGAATTTTGTACTCTTAGAAACACCTTTAGTTATTAACCTCTAGTCAGTTATTAATCATGAATGGCTATAACAGAATTCTTTAGATGCCAATTTATGAATCAGTTAAGCACAAACCATGCTTACTAACAGATTTAAATATTCTTATTTTCTTTGCTGTAAGAAGTCAAAAGCACAAAGCTATGTTCAGTAATAAATGACTTGGCATTTTATCCCTTTGGAAAAGACCTAAATGTCCAACAGATTTAATCCCATTTGTCATCCAAGCAAAACTTAAAACTTTCAGGTTACCAAAGACTTTGAAAGCTATCTCAGCAATTACCCATTAAAACTTTTAGACAGACAATTAACCATCTGTTTAGTCATTTCTTTGCTAACAGATTTTAACAAATAACAAGAGCTTCAGTAAAGTGATTAAAGTTTCATATTTACTGTGGATAAATTTGTCAGGAGTTCATATAGGAGTGGGGAGAGGGACGGGTAAACAAGGGCGCTGGTTCAGAAATCCTGAACTTAAGGGAACTTGGCCCATCTGCCTTGGTGTCTATTGAGGTTATTTAGGTCCATGTAAAACTGATAATTAAAAGTGACTTATGGAGACCATTGGGACTGACTGTCTAATCAGTATTGTGGACAAGCTACAGTATAGTAACGTCATTTTTGCCGGTCCTGGTCCAGTTCCAGGGTTTTAAGATTGTCCAACAGGCCTAAAACACCCCCGGGATGTTTTAGGGTAGAATTTGGATTGGGAGGTCCCCAAGACTCCTTGCCAGACAACCCGAGGGCAGGAGGAAGGCATCCCCTCATCCACCACTGGGTTGTAGAAAAACTGTGTAAAATACCCTAGAGTTTAGAAGTCTCCCAGCTTCTCAGAGTCACGGAGGTCACTTGGTGACCAGCGGGGTCCGCCCTGACGCGGGCGCGATTAGGGCAGGGCTTTCCAGACAGAGGCTGGGAATCCGGGGAAACTCACCATGGCTTCAGAAGTGGCGTTGGGAAAGGCAGGTCCAGGTCTGGCTAGGGAGAGGAGAGAGCCTCCTCACCAAGGTGGGAGGCTCTCAAAACTCTCCCGGGTTTCGGGAACCAAATGTAAGGTTTTATAGGTGGGATAAACACGCCAGGCGAAGTGGGTGCAAGGCAAGATTTATTAAAGGCCCTCTCCTGCAATGTTTCAGGGCTCAAGAGAAGGGGAACCAGGAAAGTTGCTCCGGGAGCAGGTGGGTATCCTCTGTCAAGGTTCCTTGACTCCGGAAAGAGAGTAGGGGAAGTCACACTGGGAGGGAGTTGGCAGGGGTCTTTCATCTGTTTCCAGCATAGGTATCAGGTTGCCTATGGTGACATGACCTGGGCATACATCCTTTTTGCGAGAGAGTCAAGGGTGAAGGAAAGTGGGGGTGGAGGCTGGAAGACAGCGGGACCCGGCGGCGGTCATTTCCATTGTTCCTCCTGCACTCCTGGAACTTGCCAACCCAACACCTTCCACTGTATGGAGCTCATTCTCTGCCCTCACAAAAAAAGCCCAGTAAACAAAACTTTATCCTGAAGTTACCCTCACCTGATGATTCAAATATTGTCCAACCACAATGATATGAAACTAGAAATCAATCACAAGAAGAAAATGTGAGAGTCAAAAATATGTAGAGATTTAACAATATGGTAATAAACTACCAACAGTCAAATAAGAAATCTAGAAATTTTAAAAGTACCTCGAGACAAAAAGAAAAACCTACAAAAATGTAAGGGACACAGCAAAATTAGTTCTAAGGGGGAAGTTCACAGAAATTCAGGTCCCCGTCAGTCCACAAGAATGCTCTCCTATAAACATTATAATTTTACATGATAAAGAAGTATTAAAAAAAAAACAAGCAAATCCCCAAATCAGTAGGAATAAGGAAATAACAAAACGGAATGTGAAAACGAATAATGATGACTAAAAAGACAAGATCAATGAAAATAAGAACTGCCTTTGTTGGAAAGATAAACAAAACTAAGAAACCCTTAGCTAGACTCACCAAGAAGGAGAGAGGTCTCAAAAACAATCAGGAAAGAAAGATGATTAATTCCTGTCTCACACCGAAATCCTAGAGAACACAGGCAGCAACCACTTCGATTTCCAATACAGCAACTTCTTTCAAGACAAGTCCTAAAGACAAAGGTAAGAGAAGCAAAAATAAACTTTCAGTACTTCATCAAGATGAAAAGCTTGGAAACAATCAGCAAAAATAAACGGGAACCTGTACAATGGGAGTAGGTACTTGCAAATGCTATTACAGTTAAAGGTCTGGTATCCAAGATTTACACAGAATTTCTCAAACTCAACACCCCCAAAAAAAAGAGTCCACTCAAGAAATGGTTAGACGACCTAAAAAGACACTTCTCCAAAAAGACATACAGAACACTAACAGACACATGAAAACATTGTCCACATGACTTGCCATCAGGGAAATAAAAATCAAAACCACAATGAGACACCACCTTACACCTGTTAGAATGGCAAAAATTAAAAGACAGGGAACAACAAATGTTGATGAGGATGTGAAACATATTAAACAACAGGGAAAGAGTGAACCCTCTTACACTGTTTGTTGGAACGCAAGCTGGTACACTCACTCTGAAAAACAGCATGGTGTTTCCTCAAGATATTAAAAATAAAGCTACCCTATGACCCACCAATTGCACTCCTGGGTATCTACCATGTGGATTTCTAAAATGAAGAGGCACATGAACCCCAGTGTTCCTAGCAGCAATGTCCACAATAGCCAAAATGTGGAAGGAGCAGAGATGTCCTTCAACAGATTAATGTATAAAGAAGATGTGGTTCAGGGGCCCCTGGGTGACTCAGTGTGTTAAGCCTCTGCCTGTGGCTCAGGTCAAGATCTCAGGTTCCTGGGATCGAGCATGCATAGGGCTTTCTACACAGTGGGGAGCTGCTTCCCCTGCTATCCCTGCCTGCCTCTCTGCCTATTTGTGATAGTTGTCTCTCTCTCTCTGTGTCAAATAAATAAAAAAAAAAATCCTTTAAAAAAAGAAGAAGAATATGTGGTTCACATATACAATGGAATATTTCTCAGCCATCGAAATGATGAATACTTACCATTTGCATTGACATGGCTGAAACAGGAGGAGATTATGCTAAGTGAAATACGTCAAGCAGAGAAAGACAGTTATCATATGGTTTCACTCATATGTGGAATATAAGGAAAAACACAGAGGATCATAGGGACAGGGTGGGAAACCTGAATTGGAAGATATCTGAGAAGGAGAAAAAACATATGAGACTCTTGACTCTGGGAAACAAATTGAGCAGCAGCAGCAGGCTGCCCAGGTTTGGCCTCAGTCTTGCACATCAGGACTCAAGCACAACTAGAGCATCATGGAGAATGAAGTACTGTGTGGCCTTGGAATCTAATAGCAGGATCTGAGATTTCAGTTCCAAATGAAAACTGGCCTCTTCCACACAGCACAAGAAAGTGGAGGATTTCTCAGGGGTGTGGCTCTGGAAGAAGTGCTTCTGATGGTTGAATTAATAGACACCAGGTAGAGAATACCTGCTGTGCCTCATCTGAGGAAGCAAGGGGCACCTGGGCAAGAATCAATAAGGTTGCCTGTGGGTGGCTTCCCACCAACCACCCTGCTGAGCCAAGAGCATGAGAACCAAAGAGAAAATAACTTTCGTGGTACATCTGCAGTAGTAGGGCTGACCAGGTAGCAGAGCCCTATCCCTGGAGCAGGATGGCCTTCCCTCAAGAGTAATGGTCCACCACCATGGCCTCACAATCTCCCAGCTGTCTGATCTGACAATGCATTCCGGCTCAGACCTGCTCACACGATGAGTCCTAAGATCCAGAGACTGCTTTCCGCCCCAGCTCAATGCTACTCACAGAGAAGCAAACTCCAGCCTCAGAAATGTATTCATCATTAGCTCTGGAATTCCCTTAGTTTGTCTACACTGGCCCAACCTGGTGTCTCATCCAAATCATTCCTCAAGTGCCCTAGGGTTCCAAGCCACTTTCAAGCTCCCCTTAGGAAGGCAGGAACTGGTCCGAGTAGGAAGACCAGCCAAGTGACTCTACATGCTGGAAACGTGGACATCATCTTCCCTGAACACCAACACCTCCAAGTCCAAGATTCAAACCTTTGCTCACTGTGCACTGAGGACCATGTCAGCATGAACACTATTTTTTCAAATCTCTTATATCCCATTCCTTCAAATCAGAAACCAGGCTCCAGTCACCACTTCCTTTTCCCTTCAGAGAAGTAAGGAAAATGATAGAATAAAACACTACATGTGTTGGGCACCTGGGTGTCTCAGTGGGTTAAGCCTCTGCCTTCAGATTAGGTCATGATCTCAGCATCCTGGGGTTGAGCCACGTATCAGGCTCTCTGCTCAGCAGGGAACCTGCTTCCCCCTCTCTCTGCCTGCTGCTCTGCCTACTTGTGATGTCTCTCCCTCTGTGTCAAATAAAATCTTTAAACACTTTAAACACACACACACACACACACACACACACACACACACAAGGTGGTGGAGGAGAAGCAGCTGGTTAAGACAACATCAGGTAGCAGGAGATGGGCTACATAGCTTGTCAAAGCATTGTGAACACCTACAAACCCAACAGGAGATCATCAAATAGAAGAAGAGAAACAATTCTAGAAACAGAGAATCAACCACTTTCTGAAAGGTAGGACCAGCAGAGAAGTGAATCCAAAGTGACAGCAAGATAGACTTGTGGTGGGAGGAGCCAGATCCTGGCAAGTGGCAGAACAACAGAGCACAAAATCAGGACTTTTAAAAGTCTGCTCCACTGAGGGACATTGCTCCAGAGGCTAAACTGGGATGAAGTCCATGTGGGGTCAGCTTGGCCCCGGAAGGATCGGCCACAGATCCTTTTGGTCACAGAAGGATCCGGGGTGTCTGATTATGAAAGAGCTCGCAGGTATTAGAGTGGGGAAGCCGGCTTCAGAGACAGAGCAGAGAAGTGAGCTCTCAACTCGGGGTTACCTTGAACAGGGCACAGGCTGGGTGAGTTCCGAGTGTGGCTGGAGACCAGGGAGACAGGAGTAATTGAGCACTTTTCTCTGAGGGCGCACTGAGGAGTGGGGCCCCAAGCTCTCGTCTACTCTGGGCTGCAGAGACTGGGGAGGCCGGCATTTTCATTCCTGTCCTCCAGAACTCTACAGAAAGTGTTCAGGGAAGAAAAGCTCCCAAAGATTACTTAGTCTGGCCCCTGGTAAAGGTGGTGTAATTCCACATTCGGCAAAGGCACTTGAGAATCACTACAAGAGATCAACAAGAAATCCAGCCAAGACCAAGTTCATTTACCAAGGATAAAAGCAAAATTCCAGAGGAGGAGAAAGCAAAGCATAGAATTCATGGCTTTTTCCCCATGATTCTTTAGTCTTGCAGTTAATGTTTTTTTAATTTTCTTTTTTTTCTTCTGCTAATTTTTTTTTAACTTTTACCCTTTCTTCTTTTAATGTTAACTAGCTTATCTTAACAATGCCTTTCATTGAAAAATAATCTTTTTTAACCTTCATTATTATAGTCATATTTTATCCTTCATTGTATCTAACTTTATTTTTGTATACACATGAAGTTTTTCTTCTAAAAAATTTGGGGTACAATTTCTTCTAATAGATCAAAATACACTCTAAATCTATCTTGGGCTTGTTCTAGTCTCCAGCCCGAGCAAATTCTCCCCACTTTCTTTTTCTTTTTTCTCCCAACCAACTTACTTTATCAACGCCTTTTTTTAGAAAATTTTTTTTCATCTTTATAGGCATATTCCATCCCTTCATTGTGTTTACCTTTAAATATGTTCTTCATTCTTTAAAATTTTGGGAGGTAGTTTCTTCTAAGAGACCAAAATACTCCCAAAATTAAGTAATTAAGTGGGTGACCCTATTAGACTGATATTTATATATATAGTGGGAGGGAGATATATATATATATATATATATATATATATATATATATATATATATATCCCCCTTCCACGATTTGGGGTCTCTTCTTATTTAGTTAAAGCATATTTTCCTGGGGCCTTTGCCACCCTTTGCCACCCTTTGCCACCCTTCTTGAGATCAACCATCTCAAGAAGTGATTGAGACTTTCCTTATCTGGACAAAATGACAAGGCAGAAAAACTCATCACAAAAAAAAGAACAAGGGCAGTACCAAAGGCTGGGAACCTAATCAATACAGATATTGGTAATATGTCTGATCTAGAGTTCAGAATGACAACTCTCAAGGTTCTAGCTGTGCTCGAAAAAGGCATGGAAGATATTAGAGAAACCCTCTCTGGAGAGATAAAAGTCCTTTCTGGAGAAATGACATAACTAAAATCTAACCAAGTTGAAAACACAAAAGCTATTAATGAGGTGCAATCAAAAATTGAGGCTCTTACTGCTAGGATAAATGAGGCAGAAGAAAAAATAGTGATATAGTAGACCAACTGACAGAGAATAAAGAAGCTGAGCAAAAGAGAGACAAACAAATACTGGACCATGAGCAGAGAATTTGAGAGTTAAGTGACACCATAAGATGAAATTATTAGAATAATTGGGATTCCAGAAGAAGAAGAAAGAGAGAGGGGAGCAGAAAGTATATTAGGGGGAATTATTACAGAGAATTTCCATAATATGGCAAAGGGAACAAGCATCAAGGGATTCCCCCCCTCAAAATCAATAAGAATAGGTCCACACCCTGTCACCTAATAGTAAAATTTACAAGTCTTAGCAAAAAAGAGAAAATCCTGAAAGCCGCCCAAGAAAAGAAGTCTGTAACATACAATGGTAAAAATATTAGATTGGCAGTGGACTTACCCACAGAGACCTGGCAGGCCAGAAAAAACTTCAAAGCACTAAACAAGAAAAGCATGCAGCCAAGAATACTATATCCAGCTAGGCTATCATTGAAAATAGAAGGAAAGATAAAAATCTTCCAGGACAAACAAAAACTGAATATGCAAAGAATTTGCAAACACCTAATCAGCTGTGTGGGATATATTGAAAGGGGTCCTCTAATCAAAGAGAGAACCTAAAAGTACTAGATCAGAAAGGATCAGAGACAATACACAGTAACAGTCACCTTACAGGCAATACAATGGCACAAAATTCGTATCTCTCAATAGTTAACCTGAATCTAAATGGGCTAAATGCCCCAATCAAAAAGACACAGGGTATCAGAATGGATAAAAAAAACAAAAAACCCATCAATATGCTGTCTATAAGAAACTCAATTTAAACCCAAAGACATCTCCAGATTTAAAATGGGGAGGTGGAAAACAATTTACCATGCTAATGAACATCAGAAGAGAGCTGGGGTGGCAATCCTTATAGGATATCAAATAGATTTTAAGCCAAAACTATAATAAGAGACGAGGAAGGACACTATGTCATACTCAAAGGGTCTGTCCAACAAGAAGATCTAGCAATTATAAATATCTATGCCCCTAACTTGGGAGCAGCCCACTATATAAACCAATTAATAGTAAGAAAATCAAAGAAACACATTGACAATAATACAATAATAGTAGGGGACTTTAACACTCCCCTCACTGAAATGGAAAGATCTTCCAGCAAAAGATCAACAAGGAAATAAAAGGCTTAAATGACACACTGGACCAAATGGAAATAACAGATCTCTTCAGAACATTTCATCCCAAAGCAACAGAATACACATTCTTCTTTAGCACACATGGAACAGTCTCCAGAATGGATCACATCCTGGGTCATAAATCATGTCTCAACTGGTATCAAAAGATTGGGATCAGGGCAACTGGGTGGCTCAGTGTGCTAAGGCCTCTGCCTTCGGCTCAGGTCATGATCCCAGAGTCCTGGGATCGAAACACTCATCAGGCTCTCTGCTCAGTGGGGAGCCTGCTTCCTCCTCTCTCTCTACCTGCCTCTCTGCCTACTTGTGATGTCTCTCTGTCAAATAAATAAATAAATAAATAAACTTTAAAAAATTGGGATTAGTCCCTGCATATTCTCAGACCACAATGCTCTGAAGCTAGAACTCAATCACAAGAGGAAATTTGGAAAGAACACAAATACATGGAGACTAAACAGCATCCTTCTAAGGAATGAATGGGCCAACCAGGAAATTAAAGAAGAATTGAAAAAATTCATGGAAACAAATGATAATGAAAACACAACAGTTCAAAATCTGTGGAACACAGCAAGGAAGTCCTGAGAGGAATATATATAGTGATATACGCCTTTCTCAAGAAAAAAGAAATGTCTGAAATACAGAAAATAACCCTACACCTAAAGGAGCTGGAGAAAGAACAACAAAGGAAGCCTAAACCCAGCTTTTCTGCTAAGGTCAGGAACACATCAGGGATGTCCATTATCACCACTGCTATTCAATATAGTACTGGAAGTCCTAGCCTCAGCAATCAGACAACAACAATAAATTAAAGGCATCCAAATTGACAAAGAAGACAAACTATTACTCTTTGCAGATATATGACACTCTGTGTGGAAAACGCAAAAGGCTCCACTCCAAAAATGCTAGAACTTGTACAGGAGTTCTGTAAAGTGTCAGGATATAAAATCAATGCACAGAAATCAGTTGTATTTCTTTACAACAACAGCAAGGCAGAAGAAAGAGAAATTAAGAAGTCAATCCCATTTCCAATTACACCCAAAACTGTAAAATACCTAGGAATAAACCTAACCAAAGAGGCAAAGAATCTATACTCAGAAAACTATAAAGTACTCATGAAAGAAATTAAGGAAGACACAAAGGAATGGAAAAATGTTCTATGCTCCTGGATTGGAAGAACAAATATTGTGAAAATGTCTATTATACCTAAAGCAATCTGCACATTTAATGCCATCCTTACCAAAATCCCATCCATTTCTTCAAAGAAATGGAAGAAATAATCCTAAAATTTATATGGAACCAGAAAAGACCTCTGGAATAGGAATATTGAAGGAATATTGAAAAAGAAAGCCAATGTTGGTGGCATCACCATTCCGGACTTCAAGCTCTATTACAAAGCTGTCTTCATCAAGACAGTATGGTACTGACACAAAAACAGACATACAGATCAAAGGAATAGAATAGAGAGCCCAGAAGTAGACTTCTGCTCTATAGTCAACTAATCTTCAACAAAGCAGGAATAATGTCCAATGGAAAAAAAAAAAGACAGCCTCTTCAACAAATGGTGTTGGGAAAATTTGGACAGTCGCGTGTAGAAAAATGAAATTGGACCATTTCCTTGCACCACACATGAAAATAGACTCAAAATGGATGAAGGACCGCAAGGTAAGAAAGGAATCCATCAAAGTCCTTGAGGAGAACACAGGAAGAACCTCTTCAACCTCAGCTGCAGAAACTTCTTCCTAGGAACAACATCGCCAAAGGCAAGGGAAGCAAGGGTAAAGATGAACTATAGGGATTTCATCAAGTGCAAAAGCTTTTTCACAGCAAAAGAAACAGTTAACAAAACCAAAAGACAACTGACAGAATGGGAGAAGATATTTGCAAACCGCATATGAGATAAAGGGCTAGTATCCAAAATCTATAAAGAGCTTAGCAAACTCAACACCCAAAGAACAAATAATCCAATCAAGAAATGGGCAGAGGACATGAACAGACATTTTCTGCAAAGAAGCCATCCAGATGGCCAATGGACACATGAAGAAATGCTCCAAATCACTCGGCATCAGGGAATTACAAATCAAAACCACAATGAGATACCACCTCACACCAGTCAGAATGGCTAAAATCAACAAGCTAGGAAGTGACATATGCTGGCAAGGATGCAAAGAAAGGGGAACCCTCCTACACTGTTGGTGGGATGCAAGCTGGTGCAACGACTCTGGAAAACATCATGGAATTTCCTCAAAAAGTTGAAAATAGAACTGCCCTATGACCCAACATTTGCACTACAGGGTATTCACTCTAAAGGTACAAGTCTAGTGATCCAAATGGGCATGTGTACCCGAATGTTTTTAGCAGCAATGTCCACAATAGCCAAACTATGGAAATAACCTAGATGCCCATCAACAGATGAATGGATAAAGAAGATGTGGCACACACACACACACACACACACACACACACACACACACACAATGGAATAATATGCAGCCATCAAAAGAAATGAAATCTTGCCATTTGTGACAACATGGATGGAACTAGAGAGTATTATGCTTAGTGAAATAAGTGAATCAGAGAAAGACAGCTATCATATGATCTCCCTGACATGAGGAAGTGGAGATGCAACGTAGGGGTGGTTCGGTGTTAGGAAAATAACAAATGTAACATGATGGGATCGGGAGGGAGACAAACCATAAGTGACTCTTAATCTCACAAAATACACAGGGTTTCTAGGGGGGGTCAGGAGACGGTGGTGGGGTTTATGGACATCAGGGAGGGTATGTGCTATGGTGAGTGCTGTGAAGTGTGTAAACCTGGTGATTCACAGATCTGTACCCCTTGGGCTAATCTTACATTATATGTTTATATAAAATTTTTTAAAAAATAAAAAAAAAATAAAAAATAAAAACAAAATAAATAAAAAAAATCCACACATACACTACACTTGCACAGCACACTTCAATCAAAATATAATTCCTTGGTCTTTCTCATATGGGCAGCCCTAAGTTACCCTTACTAATGAGAGATAACACAAGTTTAGTCATTATATATATATATATATATATATATATATATATATATATATATATATATATAACCTTTTCTTTTTCCTTTTGACATTTGTATCTTGAAGACAGTGCCTACATTGCTTCCTTAAAATAACAATAATAATAATTCCATGGTCACATAAAAGTCTGGATCTTGGTAACCAGACAACATGGTTCTGGTTCAGATAAGGATGAAGACACATCCTCTTCCCACGGAGCAAAGCCCACACCCTCAGTGATCCTGACATATCTCATGGGTGATGAGTTCCTTTGCTCCATGGAATTGTCTGAGTGCAAAGGATATAGGCACCCTTCAGGGTTCATTCTGTTTTCTTCATAAATTCCCCAGTTCAAGTCAATAGTGATTCACTGGGTCAGGTTTCAGAGACCAGGATGGTCCACCAGTGAGCAGCAACCCCTATCTCCCCCACCCACTGTCAAGGAAGGCTAACAGGGGCTTGTGTTCCACTTGGAGCATAATGAGCCACCCCCCAAGCTCCTAAAAAACCTACACTCCTCCTCTGTTTCTCCCCCTCACAAATGGCACAGCACCCTGTTACAGCTCTGAGTCCGAGCTTTAATTAAAAAGAAAAGTTTCTACTGTCAGAAAGTGGTTCACAGAAGAGAAAAACATGAGTCCCCATGAAGGGTTTTTTAATTCCTCAAAAGATTGTTTTCCCATTGTTTAATTTAAACAGGAAATAAAAACACACAGATCGCCCTTCCACTAGCAGGTATGATTCACTGTGGTGAATTAAAGAGCAGAAAATAAGAATAGCCATTCTGATGACCCGCCATTTCCATAATCAAAGTTTTTTTTTTTAAAGATTTTATTTATCTTTCAGAGAGAGAGAGGAGCGAGAGTGAGCACAAGTAGACAGAGAGGCAGGCAGAGGCAGAGGGAGAAGCAGGCTCCCTGCCGAGCAAGGAGCCCGATGTGGAACTCGATCCCAGGATGCTGGAATCATGACCTGAGCCGAAGGCAGCTGCTTAACCAACTGAGCCACCCAGGCGTCCCTTCCATAATCAAAGTTTTGAAACTTCACTGACATGCAAAGAACGGAGCACAAACCAACATCTCGTCCTGGCAGCACAGAGCAGTCAGAATTGGAGTGACAGGGACAGACAATGAGGTTGTGTGTGTTGGGTGATGCTGGTGGCACAGAAGAAGGTGTTCTGCCAGTTCTCCACCTGTGGCTCACTTGTCCTCATCCAGGAAACTGCTCACAGCTCTGATTTCTCACAACCGTCCCACGGGAGATGCAGCCACCCCCTGGAGCCAGTCCTGCCCACAACCTCTTGCAGAATGCACTCAGCTCTACTCTGGGACCCCTGTCAGCTCTACTCAGACCTGGAATTCCCCTGTCTGCCAGAAAGCTCCAGGATTCCTTCTCCTTCTTCCAAAATTACACTGGCCCAAGGCTTTCATGAGAAATGCAGAATGCTACCTAATGAATGGTTAACACCTACTTTTGCCTTCTGCCATATTTCTCTCCACTTACCTCCTACCTGGTAAATGGTCACTAACCTACCAATGGAACCTGAATGTGCTCTGTGATCTGACACTTTCATTATAGCCTTCTGAGGACTCCTTGTGCAATAAAATACCATATTTCATGACAGGAGGGTTTTTAAAAACTATTTCTGTAAAGATTTTATTTATTTATTTAAACAGAGATCACAAGCAGGCAGAGAGAGAGAAAGGGAAGCAGGCTCTCTGCTGAGCAGAGTGCCTGATGTGGGGCTCAATTTCAGGACCCTGAGTTCATGACCTGATCTCTACCGAAGGCAGAGGCTTTAATCCACTGAGCCACCCAGGAATCCCGTCGGGGGCAAGGATTAAAACTATTATTTACAGAACAATACAGCCAAATCATCTGATTTTAATTTGCTCTTCAATATACATTACAGTTCCTGTGTAAAAAGCCTTTCCATAGATATTACCTGCCAGCAGATTCATAAGGAGGAAACAGAAACTCTGTGGTATAACCTGACTCACCTAAGGTCAGGCAAGCAGTTGCAGAACTCACCCCAGGGCTCCTGACACCGAGCTCCTTGGAGCCAACAGCATGCATCTATCCATAAGAATTTCCAAAGTCTCTCCTTCTGACTCTACCATCAAAGAAACTGCAGAAAAATTACAGCACGTCAAAGTATCTAGATGATGCATTTAGTTAAATTAGAAAACCAAGGTCAACTTTTAAACAGTAAATGGCTACTTTGAATAACTTTGAATTTTCCCTATACGTTAATTATAACTCTTCTGATGAAAAGACTGATAAATTAGGAAACATCACCTTTGACAAATGACAAAACATCATCCAAGTCTGTATCTGATGACAAAAAGCCACCCAACTCTAGATGTTGGCCACCTAACTATACCCTAGGCCCAACGGAATAAACCATGTTTGATAAGGGATGAAATTGTATGTTAAAAACACACACAAAGAGCTGGGGCGCCTGGGTGGCTCAGTGTGTTAAAGCCTCTGTCTTTGGCTCAGGTCATGATCCCAGGGATCATGGGGCTCTCTGCTCTGCGGGGAGCCTGCTAACTCCTCTCTCTCTCTCTCTGCCTGCCTCTGTGCCTACTTGTGATCTCTATCTGTCAAATAAAGAAATAAAATCTTTAAACACACACACACACGCGCACAAGGGGTAAATCTTATCACTCCTTTCAAATAAGTGATTTCCTCAGAAACAGATGTTCATATGATATTTTGTAAGCAATAAATCAACAGATAAAAGGGTATTCCCTGAAATGGTCTACCTGAGTGGGAAACTGAGTAACTCTTGAACCAAATCCAGAATGCTGACAATGACTTAAGTTTTACTTCGTTGCTCAACTAGATGAAAGAGAAAAGTCCAGGAGATTTTGAGTTAATGAGAAGTTTTACCTCTACTCCTGACATGGATGTGACATTGCACCCACTGTATCTGCTGCTTTCTCTGAACATAAATGTCCTGTGACAAGCTGCATCACTGACCCAGATGCTGGTGTTCAAAACTTCAGGTTTTCTGGAGCCAGAGCAGAGAAATGCTGTCAGGTGGGCACAAATAGTCATCTGCAGTCTATGGCCTGCACATCTGTTTCAGTTCCTAGGAGAAGGGGAAACACACTATTGTTTCTTTTTTTTTTTTAAGATTTTATTTATTTATTTATTTGACAGAGAGAGATATCACAAATAGGCAGAGAGACAGACAGAGAGAGAGATGAGTAGAAGCAGGCTCCCTGCTGAGCAGAGAGCCCTATTCGGGACTCGATCCCAGGCCCCTGGGATCATGACCCGAGCCGAAGGTAGAGGCTTAAACCACTGAGCCACCCAGGCGCCCTTTGTTTCTTTTTTTTTTTTATTTATTTATTTGATTACATTATTTGACAGAGAGATTATCAGGAGCAGTCACGGGAAGGCAGACAAAGAGAGAAGAAGACAAGAAGAGAATTACAAGCAGGCTCCCTGCTCATCAGAGAGCCCAATTTGAGGCTCGATCCCAGGACCGTGGGATCACAATCTCAGCAGAAGGCAGAGGCTTAACCCACTGAGCCACCCAGATGCCCCCCACACACTTTTTCTTAAGTAGTAATTATGTTCATCAAAAGTAGACTGATGACTCTGTCTTTGTTGGAAAAGTGAGATTACTCTTCCAAATGAACACCTCAACTCAAATGTTCCTTGTGCAACTTCTGTTGGGTCTGGTTTACTCCAGCTTCCAGGCCCCCACCTGGAGGACTCTCCTGCAGGATCCTGCAGCCTATGACCACCAACCCCAGGGCACGACGAGGCACAGTGTTGAAGATGGGGTACTACTCTAAGGTTTGTTGCCACCACACCTGTGCCTGGGAGAACAGGGACTTGGAGGACTCTCCTGCACAATCCTGACAGCCTATCGCCACCATCCATGAGGGACACAGGGCACAATGATAAAATGGGTGGATGCCTCTGGGGCTGTTACCACCACACCTGTGCCTGGGGCCAGAGAAAGGAACTTGGAGGACACACCTGCATGATCCTGACAGGCCATTACCATCATCTCCTAGGGACACAGGGAACAATGCTGAAGTTGGGGGTGGGCTCTGAGATCGGTGCTGTCACAGTTGTGCCTGAACAGGGGGACCCTGCTGAACTGGAGGTGCTGCTCAAGGTCCATTACCTGCACTGTGTCAGAGACCGGGGTGAAACTCAATGACGTGGGGACTGTGTGCCATCCTTACATCCACTTTTCCTGGAGAACACTGGGAAACCTGAAATGTCCACAACTCACCCCACAAAACCTGGAGTGAGTGGGCGCCCTAGAGTTCAGGGATCTTGGGGATACGGCCAATTAACGGGTATAGGGCAGAAGAAGAGACTTTCAAGGGAAAAAGGAGAACTCATTTGAGTTCCCAGGATTAGCTCATTCCATGCCCCCTTCCCATATCCCAACCTCCCACGGGGGGCTCAACCTATCCCTCAGGTCCCTACCCTGGTCCACAGTGTCTATTCACACACGAGGGAACCCCCGCAGGTCAATCTCACCTTCTCCTACCTCACTGCTGCATCCTGGGCAGCTGGGGGCCTACCTACAGAAAGGTACCTCCACCCCCACAGGATTATTGGTAAGGGAGAGTGGTGCCCCAAGCCCATTGGTTGTTGTGACTGCCTGCATCCAGCCACTGGTACTTATACTGGTGCCTTTCTGTATATGCAGGTGGTCCTAGAGTCCCTTCCAACCTGTACAGCTGACTGGGACACAGAGGCATGGGAGGAGTTTGGTGCAGGGCCCCCTCACACAGGGACCATTCCCCACATCCCTCTAGCTGCAGACCACCCTCAGAGCCTTGCCCCTTCCATTCCTGCACCAACACTACCTGAGGAGCTGTGCCTGGCTCCTGAAGAGGTCAGCTGTTCTCAGACCTTCTGAGGCTTGGGCTTCAGGAAATGCAATGGTTTCCCACATTTCCAAGACAATTTTAAGACCAAAATTGTAATGCTCCAAGTGGGAAGAACTCTCACCCCCAGAGTCGGCAGTACTTCTTAGACCTTCAACGCACACTCTAGGATGAGCCATTTATGCTGCAATATATATACATGTGCTTGCTTCTGCAGGGAAGCTCCAGGATGAATGAGAACAACCGCCCTTCTGTGCTGTTGGAGTTGTAAGCCAGGAATACTCATCACTTAAAAAAGAAAACATATTGCTATTATTGACACTAAATGACAAACCCTTTTAAAACATTTTAGAGAGAAAGGAAGAGAGTTTTATTCAAACCCAAGTCAAGACAGCTGCCTGGGAGACACAATCTTCACAAAAAAGGGAGAGCCCATGGCACCTGGGTGGCTCAGCATTTAGGTGTCTGCCTTCAGCTCAGGTCATGATCCCAGGGTCCTGGAATCAAGCCCTGCATTGAGCTCCACATCAGGCTCCCTGCTCAGTGGTAACCTGATTCTCCCTCTCCCTTGGCTTGTGTGCACACTCTCTCTCTCTCTCATAAATAAATAAATAAAATCTTAAAGAAAAGGAGGACTCCAGGAAAGGGACATTTGGGGAAAATTTCTATATTCTGTTTTGTTTGCACACATCATCATGAGGAAGAACATTCCAGAACTTTTTCATATGTTTTCAGTTTGTGCAAATCAGTATTACTTTAATCTTATGGGAGCAGGAGAGGTTCTTCTGTTTTTCTTATCTTTATGTTTGCAATGGCAGTCTTTGGTGATCTTTTTCTTCTCAAAGCAGATGTGAAACATGTGCTTAGGACAGAAATAGGGCCTATGCACTGAGGTTTTGCCCCATCATTTTGAGCTTAGTGAAATGTTAAGGGATAGCTTCCCTGGGAGCCCAGGATCTGGCCCCATGGATGGTCAAAGATAAAAATTCCCATTATCATTCTAAGTACTTCTGAAGGGAAGAACTTGAGACAAAAGCATCTTTAACAATAGTACCAAGAAATCAAAATGATGTCTAAAGAAGTTTACCTGTTCCATGGTCAACACAGATAACAGAAATGTTCACAGACGCTGGGCTCCTCCCCTTCTCCTGCCCAAATCTCTGAAGCACACAGATAATTTAAAGTCAGAATTTTAAGCTGTCTGGCACCATTCCCTTGTACTATAGAACAAAACAGCGTAGCTCATTGTCACAACACTAGTATTAACATGAAGTGTCCCTAAAGTTGGGTACAATGTCTAAGTTCTTTCCTTGCAGATTTTGACTAATGTAAGTCATAGTCATACCATATAAACACTAGGGTGGTTGGTAATAAGTAACCGTAGGTAAAGGAATTGTTCAGCAATGTTTACAAGCATTGTCTCCCTTTGTAGAAGAGGCTGAGCTGAGTGTTTTTAAATACTATCTCAGATCTGTCTTATAGAACATTCTGAACATACCAGAGTGTTAATTAATTTTAAAAAGGTAATTTCAGTGACTTTAATATCAGAAAAGTATTATAATGTCTGTATTCTTAAAGATCTTTGAGTATCTTACTGGAGGTCCTCCACTGAGATAATTATCTTAATGATCATGATGGGCAGAGGTTAAAAGCCAGATGAATCTGTTCCAGTTGGCCATGCAAGACAACCCTGAGACTTGAGATGTTTTCAGATTGAGAAGACCACATGGATAGGAGGGAAATAGTACCATGTATGGAATAACAGTTTGGGGATGCCATTTAGGTTTCTGACACTAAAATTCACTCTTACTGGAGTCATCTCTAAGCCCCTATCTAACCACCTAGAAAATGTGCCTACTAAAATACCTACATCACAGTTTAGAAGTTTATGAGGGACAATTCCACAAAGAGCCACTGTTATGCCTCTCAAGAGCAGGTGCTCAGGAAGCCATGATTACTATTTGGGTTTCTTTCTTTCTTTCTTTCTTTCTTTCTTTCTTCTTTCTTTTTTTCTTTCTTTTTCTTTCTTTCTTTCCTTCTTTTTTCAGAAAAAGAAGACATGTTGAAATCATATTTCTAATAGATGACTCAAGATGATTTTCAAATCTTAAGAAGGTCAAGAAGCTGCGATTTATTTCACTCAGAAATCATGTTGTTGGACTGGTGAGAACAATACAATAGCGCCATCATCAATAGGGGTGTGAAGCTTCCCATCTCCATATGACCATGTGGTCCCCACTAGCTCAGCGCCACCAGAAAGGGCATCTGGGGAGGGGGCACAGGCCAAGGCTGCCAGGTATGGCTGAAGCAGGAAGAACTCTGACTTAAGGCTCAAATCCAGCCTACCTTATTTATACTGCTCTTCAGAGATAGAGTGCCATTGTGAGCTCTGATGTAAGAATGGTTGAGAATCTCCATTGTGATTCCCTCTCTGACCCTTAGGATCTGTAGTAAAGTCACATTTAATTTTTTTAATTTTATTTTTGAGTGTTCCAAAATTCATTGTTTATGCACCATACCTAGTGCTCCATATAATACATGCCCTCCTTAATACCCACTACCAGGCTCAGCCATCCCCCCACTCCCCTCCCCTCCAAAACCCTAATTTTATTTCTCAGAGTCCACAGCCTCTCATGGTTCATCTCCCCGTCCGATTTATCCCAAGTCACATTTCCTTTCCTTCTCCGAATGTCCTCCGTGATATTCCTTATGTTACACAAGTAAGTGAAACCATATGATAATTGACTTTCTCTGCTTGACTTATTTCACTCAGCTTAATCTCCTCCTGTCCCATCTATGTTAATATAAAAGTTGGGTATTCAGAGGGACAAGATGGCAGGGAAGTAAGAGGAGGCGCCTTTTTTTAGCCCTTACACCAAAGTGAGCTGATTACCTACCAAAGAACTCCAATCACCCATGAAATCAGCCTGAGATCAGAATTATACATGTTGGATCTCTACTGGGGCAGAAGACACCAGTGGGCAAGTAAAGCAGAGTGGGAATGGCGACTGATATCGGAAGATAAACAAAAGGGGGAGGGAGCCACCAAAGGTGATTGGTTGGAAAGGAATACCCCAATACGAGCAAGAGTGCCCTGCTTCTGGGGACCAGCATTAACTTGGAGACTGGTTGAAAGCACTCCAAAAGAGCAAAGGATCGTGGGGGGAAATTGTGGGAATCGGGGCAGCTAGAGACAGGGGCTTAAGTCCCAAGTCTGAGGAGAGCCTCCCTGATCACCATGACAGCATGGGACTGGCATAAAAACAGACCCATAGACCAGTGGAACACAGTAGACAGCTCAGATATGGACCATCAACTCCATGGCCAAATAATCTTCAAGAAAGCAGGAAAAATATACAGTGGAAAAAAGACAGTCTCTTCAATAAATGTTGCAGGGGAAACTGGGCAGCTCTATTTAGAAGAATGAAAATCGACCAGCCTCTTACACCATACACAAAGATAAACTCATAATGGATAAAAGACTTCAACGTGAGACAGGAATCCATCAGAATCCTAGAGGAGAGAATAGGCAGCATCTCTTCAATATCAGCCACAGTGACTTCTTTCAAGACATGCCTCCAAACCAAAGGAAAAAAAAGCCAAAATAAACTTCGGGAACTCACCAAAATCAAAAGATTCTGCACTGCATAGGAAACAATAAAGAAAGAAAAGTGGCAACACATGGAATAAGATAAGATATTGGCAAATGACAGGACAGACAAAAGGTTGATATCAAGGATCTATGAAGAACTCCTCAAACTCAACACAAACAAAACAGATAATCATATCAAAAAATGGACAGAAGACATGAAAAGTCACTTCTTCAATGAAGACATACAAATGGCTACCAGACACCTGAAAAAATGTTCGTCATCACTAGGTATCAGGGAGATTCAAATGAAAACCACATTAAGATGTCACTTTACACCAGTTACGTTGGCCTAAATTAGCAAGATGGGAAACAACATGTGTTGCAGAGGATGTGGAAGAAGGGGAATCATCTTACACTGTGGGTGGGAATTCCAGCTGGTGCAATCTCTTTGGAGAACAGTGTAGAGATTCCTCAAGAAATTAAAAATAGAACTTCAATATAACCCTGCAATTACACTCCTACGTTTTTACCCCAACGATATAGATGCTGTGAAAAGAAGGGCCGTCTGTAGCCCAAATGTATAGCAGCAATGGCCACGCTTGCCAAACTGTGGAAAGAACGAAGATGCCCTTCAACAGAAGAATGGATAAGGAAGATGTGGTCCATATACACTATGGAGAATTATGCCTCCATCAGAAAGGATGAATACCCAACTTTGGTAGCAACATGGACGGGACTGGAAGAGATTCTGCTGAGTGAAATATATCAAGCAGAGAGAGTTAATTATCATATAGTTTCACTTCTGTGTGGAGTATAACAAATAGCATGGAGGACAAGGGGAGATGGAGAGGAGAATGGAGTGGAGGGAAATTGGAAGAGGAGGGGAACTATGAGAGACTATGGACTCTGAAAAAAAATCTGGGGGGCACCTTTTATTTCTCTTTGTTGTCTGATTCCTGTTGCTAGGACTTCTAATACTATGTTGAACAAGAGGGGTGAAAGTGGGAATCCTTGTCTTGTTCCTTATCTCAACGGGAATGCTGAAAACTTTATCCCATTGAGGATGATATTTGCTTTGGGTCTTTCATAGATAGATTTGATGAAGTCCAGGAATGTTCCCTCTATCCCTATACTTTGAAGCAATTTAATCAAGAACGGATGGTGGAATATGTCAAATGCTTTTTCTTCATCAATTGAGAGGATCATGTGGTTCTTCTCTTCTCTAATTAATTTGTCTATCACATTGTTTGATTTGTGAACGTTTAACCATTCTTGTAGGCCAGGGATGAATCCCACCTGGTCATGGTGGATAATCTTTTTAATGTGCTTTAGGAACCTGTTTGTTAGGATCTTCTTGAGAATCTTAGCATCTATATTCCTCAGTGATATTGGTCTGAAATTCTCCTTTTTGGTAGGGCCTTTGCTTGTAAAATAATCTGAGGCGTTTGAAGTGGCATGGGGGTATGAGTTGGTGGGTATTATAGCAGGCATGGATTACATGGAGAACGGGGTGTGGTGAAAAAAATAATGAATACTGTTATGCAGAAAATAAATAAATTAATTAATTTAAAATATATATGCCACAGTAAAAAAAAATATCTGAGGCATTGATAGAGAGGTGGGAGGTAGGGGAAATACGTGGTGGGTAATAGAGAGGGCACAGATTGCATGAATCACTGGGTGTGATGCTAAAACAATGAATACGGTTACACTGAAAATAAATGGGAAAAAAAAGTATATGTCAATAAGCTAAGCAACCTAGGTGGAATGGATGCATTCCCAGAAAACTGTAAAATCCCAAAAGTGATCCAGGAAGAAATGTACAACCTGAATAGACTGTTATCCAGTAACGAGATTAAAGCAGTGATCAAAAACCTCCCCAAAGAAAGACTCCAGGTCTGAAGAATGCCCTTGCAAATTCTACCAAACTTTAAGAAAGAACTAACACCTCTTTTCCTGAGGCTTTTTCCAAAATTTGAAGCAGACACTTTTTTTGATGCCAGCATTACCCTGATCCACAAACCAAGCAAAGGCCTCACCAAAAAGGAGAATTTAAAACCAATATCACTGATGAATATGAATGCTAAGATTCTCAACGAGATTCTAGCTCCTAGGAACCTACAGTACATTAAAACGTTTATTCACCATGACCGAGTAGGATCTATCCCTGGGTTGCAAGGTTGGTTCGACATTCACAAATCAATCAATGTTATAGAACAAATTAAAAAGTGAAAATTAGAGAACAACATGGTACTCTCAATTAATGAAGAAAAAACATTGGACAATATCCAGCATTTGTCCCTGAGTAAAAAGCTGCAAAGTACAGGGATAGAGGGAATATTCGTCAACTTCATAAAATGTTTCTATGAAAAACCCCACAGTGAATACCATCCTCAAAGGGTAAAAGCTGACAGCCATCGCTTTCAAATCAGGAACAAGACAAGGATGCCCACTCTCACGAATCTTGTTCAACATAGCTTGTGAAGTCCTAGCAACAGCAATCAGACAACAAAGAGAAAAAAAAAAAAAAAAAAGATATCCAAGTTGGCAACCAAGAAGCCGAACTCTTTTTCCTCACAGATGACATTCTTGATATGGAAAACCCAAAAGACTCCACCCCCAAACTCTCAGAACTCATACCGCAATTCAATAATGTGGCAGGATATAAAATCATAGTACCGAAATCAGTGGCTATCTCCTACATTATCAATGAAAATACAGAAGAGAATTTAGAGAATCAATTCCATTTACTACAGCACCCAAACATAAGAAACCTTGGAATAAACCAAACCAAAGAGGTAAAGGATTTTTACGTGAGGAACTAAAGAACACTCATGAAAGAAAAGGAAGAAAACTGAAAAGACGGAAAATCATTGCATTCACATGGATCAGAAGAATAAACATTGTTAAAATGTCTATACTGACTAGAGAAATCGATACATTTAATGCATTCCAATCAAAATTCCACGAGCATCTTTAAAAGAGTTGGAACAAACACATGCCTCAAATTTGTGTGGAATCAGATGTGACCCCGTATTGCTAAGAATTGCTGAAAAGAGAAACAAAACTGGGAGCTACATGTTGTCTGATTTCAAGGATTGCTATGAAGCCGTGATCACCAAGACAGCAGGGGACTGGCATACAAACAGACCCATAGACCAGTGGAACACAGTAGACAGCTCAGATATGGACCATCAAATCTATGGCTAAATAATCTTCAAGAAAGCAGGAAAAAAAAAATACACAGTGGAAAAAAGACAGGCTCTTCAATAACTGGTACAGTGAAAACTGGGCAGCTCTATATAGAAGAATGAAACTCGACATCTTCTTACACCATACACAAAGTTAAACTCATAATGGATAAAAGACCTCAACGTGACACAGTAATCCATCAGAATCTTAGAGGAGAACATAGGCAGTAATCTCTTTGATATCAGCCAGAGCGACTTCTTTCAAGATATGACTCCAAACCAAAGGAAATAAAAGCCAAAATAAACTTCTGGGACTTCATCCAAACCAAAAGCTTCTGCACTGCATATGAAACAGTAAGAAAGCAAAGAGGCAACACATGGAATGCGATAAGATATTTTAAAATGACCATATAGAAAAAAGGTTCATATCCAGGATCTATGAAGAAATCCTCAACCTCAACACAAACAAAACAGATAATCATATCAAAAAATAGGCAGGAGAAATGAACAGACACTACTCTAATGAAGACATATAAATAGCTATCAGACACCTGAAAACAATGTTCATCATCACTAGGCATCATGGAGATTCAAATGAAGACCATATTAAGATGTCACTTTATACCAGTTAGAATGGCCTAAATTAGGACGACGGGAAACAACATGTGTTAGAAAGGATGTGGAGAAAGGGGAATCCTCTGACACTGTGGGTGAGAATGCAAGGTGGTGCAGACTCTTTAGAGAAGAGTGTGGATATTCCTCAAGAATTTAAAAATAGAACTTCCCTATAACCTTACAATTACACTCCTAGGTATTCACCTAAAAGATACAGATGGCGTGAAAAGAAGGGCCATCTGTAACCCAAATTTATAGCAGCAATGGCCACGCTTGCCAAACTGTGGAAAGAACCAAGATGCCCTTCAACGGAAGAATGGATAAGGAAGATGTGGTCCATATACACTATGGAGTATTATGCCTCCATTCAGAAAGGATGGATACCCAACTTTGGTAGCAACATGGACGGGACTGGAAGAATTTCTGCTGAGTGAAATAAATCAAGCAGAGAGAGGCAATTATCATATGGTTTCACTTCTGTGTGGAGTATAACAAATAGCATGGAGGACAAGTGGAGATGGAGAGGAGAAGGGAGAGAGAGAAATTGGAAGGGGAGGGAAACCATGAGAGACTATGGACTCTGAAAAAGAACCTAGGAGGGCATTGAATCAGCTGGGGTGGGAGGTTGGGGAAAGACGTGGTGGTAGGTAATAGAGAGGGCACGGATTGCATGGAGCACTGGGTGTGGTGCTAAAACAATGAATACGGTTACACTAAAAAGAAAGTGGAAAAAAAAAGTATATGCCAATAAGCGAAGCAACCTAGGTGAAATGGATTCATTCCTAGAAAACTGTAAAATTCCAAAATTGAACCAGGAAGAAATGTACAACCTGAATAGACCATTATCCAGTTAAGGGATTAAAGCAATAATCAAAAACCTACCAAAAGACAAGACCCCCGGGACCTGAAGGATGCCCGAGCGAATTCCACCAAACGTTAAGAAGAAAACTAACTAACACCTCTTCTCCTGAAGCTCTTTCCAAAATTTGAAGCAGAAGGAATACTTCCAGACACTTTTTATAAAGCCAGCATTACCCTGATCCATGAACCAGGCAAAGACCTCATCAAAAAGGAGAATTTCAAACCAATATCACTGGTGAATATGGATGCTAAGATATTCAACAAGATTCTAGCTCCTAGGAACTTACAGTACATTAAAACGTTTATCTACCATGACCGAGTAGGATCCATCCCTGGGTTGCAAGATTGGTTCAACATCCACAAATCAATCAATGTCATAGAACAATTTAAGATGTGAAGATTAGAGAAACACATGGTCCTCTCAATTGGTGAAGAAAAAGCATTTCCATTATCCAGCATCCGCTACTGACTAAAATGCTGCAAAAGTATAGGGATAGAAGGAATATTCGTCAACTTCATAAAATGTTTCTATGAAAAACCCACAGTGAATATCATCCCCAAAGGGTAAAAGCTGACAGCCTAAGCTTTGAAATCAGAAACATGACAAGGATGCCCACTCTCACCACTCTTGATCAACAGAGGATGTGAAGTCCTAGCAACAGCAATCAGACAACAAAGACGATAAAAGGTATCCAAGTTGGGCAACCAAGAAGTCAAACTCTTTCTCTCACACAGGACATACTTGATATGGAAAACCGAAAAGACTCTGCCCTCAAACTCTCAGAACTCATACCGCAATTCAATAATGTGGCAGGATATAAAATCATAGAACTGCAATCAGTGGCTATCTCCTACATTATCAATGAAAATACAGAAAGGGAATTTAGAGAATCAATTCCATTGGTACAGCACCCAAACCATAAGAAACCTGGGAATAAACCAAACCGAAGAGGTAAAGGATTTGTACTCGAGATACTAGAGAACACTCATGAAAGAAATGCAAGAAATCCAAAAAGACGGAAAGCCATTCATTCTCATGGATCAGAAGAATAAACATTGTTAAAATGTCTATACTGCTTAGAGCAATTGGTCCATGTAATGCCATTGCAATCAAAATTGCACTGGAATCTTTCAAAGAGCTGGAACAAACACACGCCTCAAATTTGTGTGGAATCAGAAGTGACCCCGTATTGCTAAGAATTGCTAAAAAGAGAAACAAAACTAGGAGCAACACTTTGCCTTATTTCAAGGGTTACTATGAAGCAATGATCACCAAGAGAGCATGGGACTGGCATTAAAACAGACCCATAGACCCGTGGAACACAGTAGACAGCTCAGATATGGACCATCAAATCCATGGCCAAATAATCTTCAAGAAAGCAAGGAAAAATATACAGTGGAAAAAAGAGAGTCTTCAATAAATGGTGCAGGATAACTGGGCAGCTCTATGTAGAAGAATGAAACTCGACCATCCTCTTACACCACACACAAAGATAAACTCATAATGGGTAAAAGACCTCAATGTGAGATAGGAATCCATCAGACTCCTAAGGAGAACATAGGCAGTATTCTCCTCAAATTCAGCCACAGTGACTTCTTACAAGATATGCCTCCAAACCAAAGGAAACAGAAGCCAAAATAAACTTCTGGAACTTCATCAAAATCAAAAGCTTCTGCAGTGCATAGGAAACAGTCAAGAAAGCAACGAGGCAACCCACAGAATGCAATAAGATATTTTCAAATGACAGGACAGACAAAAAGTTCATATCCAGGATTTATGAAGAACTCCTCAAACTCAACACACACAAAACAGATAATCATATCAAAAAATGGGTATAAGATATGAACAGACACTTCTTCATGAAGAAATACAAATGGCTATCAGACAGCTGAAGAAATGTACATCATCACTAGGCATCTAGGAGATTCAAATGAAAACCATATTAATTGTCACCTTACACCTTACAGTTAGAATGCAAGAATGCTTACTTGAATTATAAACTTACAGTTAGAATGGGATAAATTAGTAAGATGGGAAACAACATGTGTTGGAGAGGATGTGGAGAAAGGGGAATCCTCTTACACTGTGGGTGGGAAAGCAAGTTGGTGCAGCCTGTTTAGAGAACAGTGTGGATATTTCCTCAAGAAATTAAAAATAGAACTTCCCTATAACCCTGCAATTACACTGAGGGGTTTGAAGTGGCATGGGGGTTGGAGGTTGGGGTACCAGGTGGTGGGTATTATAGAGGGCACAGATTGCATGGAGCACAGGGTGTGGTGCAAAAAAATAATGAATACTGTTATTCAGAAAATAAATAAATTTAATTTAAAAAATATATGCAACAGTAAAAAAATTATCTGAGACATTGAAAGAGAGGGGTTGGGATGTTGGGGAAACACGTGGTGTGTAATAGAGAGGGCACGGATTGATGGAGCACTGAGTGTGGTGCTAAAACAATGAATACGGTTACACTGAAAAGAATTTGGAAAAAGAACACAAGTATATGCCAATAGCTAAGCAACCTAGGTGAAATGGATGCATTCCTAGAAAACTGTAAATACCAAAATTGAACCAGGAAGGAATGTACAAACTAAATGGACCATTATCCAGTAACGAGATTAAAGCAGTGATCAAAAACCTCCCAAATCAAGACCCTATGACCTGAAGGATGCCTTAGCGAATTCTACCAAACTTTATGTAAGAATGAACACCTCTTCTCCTGAAGCTCTTTCCAAAATATGAAGCAGAAGGAAAACTTCCAGGTAATGAAGCCAGCATTACCCTGATCCACAAACCAGGCAAAGTCCTCATCAAACAGGAGAATTTCAAACCAATATCACTGACGAATATGGATGCTAAGATTCTCAACAAGATTCTAGCTCTTAGGAACCTACAGTACATTAAAAAGTCTATCCACCATGACTGAGTAGGATCTACCCCTGGGTTGCGAGGTTGGTTCGACATTCACAAATCAATCAATGTCATAGAACCAATTAAGAAGTGAAGAGAGAAGAACCACATGGTCCTCTCAATTGGTGAAGAAAAAGATTTGGACAAAATCCAGCATCCGCTCTTGACTAAAACGCTGCAAAGTATAGGGATAGAGGGAATATTCGTCAACTTCATAAAATGTTTCTATGAAAAACCCACAGTGTATACCATCCTCAAAAGGTAAAAGCTGACAGTCTTTGCTTTGAAATCAGGAACATGACAAGGATGCCCACTAAACCACTCTAGTTCAACATAGGCTGTGAAGTCTGGCAACAGCCATCAGACACAAAGAGAAATAAAAGTTATCCAAATTAGCAACGAAGAAGCCAAACTCTCTCTCCTCACAGATGACATACTTGATATGGAAAATGCAAAAGACTCCGCGCACAAAATAACAGAACTCATACAGCAAATAAATAATGTGGCAGGATACAAAATCATGGTAGAGAAATCCGTGGCTTTCTTCTACATTATAAATGAAAATCCAGAAAAGGAAATTAGAGAATCAATTCCATTTACTACAGCACCCAAAACCTAAGATACCTGGGAATAAACCAAACAAAGAGTTAAAGGATTTGTACTCGACAAGCTAGAGAACACTAATGAAAAAATGCAAGAAAACACCCAAATAGGGATTCCAGAGACAGGTTCTGGGTCTGGGTGCCTTGAAAACATGAACAACGGTGAGGATTTGGCCTTAGGGACGTGGAAGTCCCACTCTGTGGGATCCTGATCCAGCTACTGCGGGGTTTTGTTTGAAAGCAAGCTCACGCTGCCTGTTTGTATCCAGGGAGTCTTCCATGTGTGACCATGGTCTCGTGGGCCATGCAGCTGGTTGCCACTCAGAGAGTTGGGAAGGAGGAGTACTCTTGTGTGTCAGGTTCACCCATAGGCATGGATTAAGCTACGGTCTGGGACAGAAGGCTGAATATCCAGGTTGAGTAGAGATGTTGGTTTCAGGCCACAGGATGTCACACCTTCAGAAATGGGGCCCATTACTGGGTGGCTGACTGGAGGTCGCGGCTCAGTCTGTGTCAGACAGAGCTTTGTGCCCAGGGAAACCTAAGGACGGAAGTCTGAGAACACAAGCTAGGCTTAGGTTTCTGGGTGAGCAGATGGCAGGAACAATTACAGACCTGAATCGAGATCTCGTGCACCTGAAGTTAGGGCGAGGATCAGACGATCGCAATTGAGATCGAGGGCAATTGAGACCTGTTGGTTGGTTCCAGCCCAACGATTCCGAGAGGGTTCTAAGGATGGATGGCTGGGTAGCCCACCTCGCATTCCAATTGTCTACTAGCAAAAAGACAAGTTAGATCTGTTGGATGTGGGGGAGCAACCGAGGAGGCTGAGTTCAAATGGACTCTCCAGTGGATGGGTCCTAATGTGTTTTTGTGTCTATGGAGACCTTGGAATGAAGCGGTGGCACTGGGGGCCTGAAAGGATCGAAACAGAGGCTTTGACAGAGTTCCAACATGCAAGTTTCCCATGTGTAGATGAGATTTGTTCTGATGGGTGAGTGAAGAAACAGCCATATGCTGGTACTGAAATCCAGGACTCTGAGGAGAGATGACTGGACCAAAGCAATGGATACGATTAGTGCCTAGGGGTCTGTTCATACATTTTTACCTCTGGGGACATCTGACTACGGGTCTGAGTGCAGGTAGGTGCTCAGATGGGCTCAGATTGCCCCTGTTTGTCCTGGGAAGCCACCACTATTGGGATGGCCTCAGGGAATTTGGAGGTTTTTCATATCAGTAGGTTTGTGGCCATTGGAATGAGCACACACAATTCCCTTGGAGAGGGCAAGAACAGTCCTCAGGTTTGGCACCAGGGGCCTGAGACTGTAGGGTGTGTAGGCCAGGGCTGTTTGGACCATTGTCTGAATACACAAACTCGGCTTATGTTTCGGGTCATAGGGATGGCAGGACTCATCTACAGACCATGAGGAGAACTCTTCGGGATATGACAAAAGGGAGAGTGTGAGGCTCTTGCTCAAGTTTTTGTCTCTGGATATCGTGTCACTCATGGTCGTGAAATTTCCGGGTGACTTCATGGGAAATGGATGTGTCCTTCTCTCTGGGGGTTTGGCCCCGTCCAAACAGTTTGGGTCATTTTGTGGGATGGAAGAAGTCCGTTTTTTGGTTGTTATTGATTTGTTTTGTTTTGTTTTTCAACCTCAGGTGTCCCACTATGAGGAATTTCAGAGTAGAGCCCTGGGGAGGGGCGACTGGCAACCAGAAATCTGGTTAAATATTGGGGCCTCAGGACATGTCAAGCCCATTATGACATCTAATGGTCCAGACACTGAGATGACTTACTAGTGGACAGGAGTAATGCTAAGGGTCACAATGCGAGTTTATGCCCCCCTCGCACTCAAGAATGGGCGGGGCCTCAGGGTGAATGCTGGTTTCTCCTACACTGAACATTGGACAACATGCCAACCACAGGTTTCTTGCCATGGGTAAGGAGAGTTCTGGTTTATGCATCACACTCACCACAGGGCAGTAATTGGAGATAAGGTCTAGGTTCTGAAGCCTGAAAACTGTGGTCGGGAGGAGGTGAGGACTTACGGCCATGGCGGGTCTGATGTGCTCAGTGGGCAGTCAGCTGTATGGGTGTTGGTCAGGAGGTCAGGGCTCAGGTTGTGTCAGAGAGTGTATCAGTGCCCAGATTAGACTATATAATTTGGGTACAGTCGAGTGCCATGTAGGTTTGTCCGCATTTAAGGTGCCTGGGCAGCTCAGTAGGCAATATATTTTTTCTAGAGGGCAGGCAGAGTGCTGGATTGTGGGTCCAGAATTTACAAACTTGAGGGCTTCAGGGCCAGGAGTGTGAGGACGGAAGTCTGAGAACCCAAGCTAGACTTGGTTTTCAGGGTGAGGACCCGGCAGGTACCACCTTCACATCAAAACCAAGATGTCATGCATCTGAAGTCAGGGCGAGGATCAGACGTTGGCTCAAGTTGTAGTTGCTGTGCATGACGGCCCCTTCATGAAGGGAGAGGAATCTCGAGGCCATGGAGGTTTTCCAACGTTGGGAGTGGTGGGATGCCCCCTTCAAGGATTCCTTCTGCGGGACATTGAGAACTGTTGGACAGCTCCAGGACATCCCATATGGAATGACTCCAGAGCACCGTTCGAGGATAGATGCCTGGGAAGCCCGCCTCGCATTCCAATTGTTTCTTAGCAACAAGACAGTTTAGATCTGATGGCTCGGTGGGAGAAACCGGGCTGGCTGAGTTGAAATGGACTTTCCTGAGGATGGGTCCAAATGTGTGTTTGTGTCCATGAGGGCCTTGGAATGAGGCGGTGGCACCGGGACCTTAAGTATTCTCCTAAGCTTTTGAATAGCTCCCATGCACACGTATCCTTGTGGAGACGAGATTTATTCTGATGGGTGCCTCAGGAAAACCCCTATGCTGGTATTGGAATCCAGGCTTTTGAGGAGACATGCCTGTAAACCAAAGCAATGGATCCCATAAGGGCCAAGGGTCCTGTCTGGTTCAATCTTCTTCTCTGGGTACATCCATCTATGCAATCAGTGGAGGTAGATGCTCAGCTGGTGTCAGACCGCCCTTTTTTGTCCTGGGCGACCTACACTATTGGGATGGCCTCAGGGACTTTGGACGGTTCTCCTTATTTGTACGATTTTGGACAATGGAATGGTCAGAATTCCCACGGATTGGGTAGGCACAGTCCTAATGTGTGGCTCCAGGGGCCCCATACTGGATGGTGTGTGGCCCAGGACTTTGAGGACAGAAGTCTGAAAACACAAACTCAGCTTAGGTTTGGGGACATAGGTATGGCACGCCCGATCTACAAACTATTTGAAGAACTCTTCAGGATATAAAGTATGAGCAATTCTGAGGCGCTTGCTCAGGCTTTTCTCTCTGGATTTTGTATCAGCGATGGCCGTGGAATGTCGGGGAAGCTTCATGGGCCATGGAAGAATCTTCCACTCTGTGGATATAGCCTGATCCCAATTGTTTTTCGTCAATCTGTGGGATGAGAGGACTCCTTTCAGGTTTGTTACCTCAGGTGTCCCACCCAGAGAGGAATTCCAAAGCAGAACCCTGGGGAAGAGTGAAGGGACAAAACGAACTATGGTTAAAAATTAGGGCCAGAGGCATGGCAGGCCACATATGCGGGCTCAGGGTCCAGCCACTGAGAAAACATACTTGAGGACTGGGCTCAGGCTGAGGGTCACAATGTGTATTTTTGACCAATGTGGCCCGCGAGCATGGGTGGGGCCTCATGGGCCACATGGTTTCATCTACACTGAACGTTGGACAACATGGCAACCACAAGGTTTCTTGCCATGGGGATGGAGTTCTGATTTCTGCATCATTTTCAACCCTCGTCAGGGCTTTGAGATAAGTTATAGGATCTGAATCGTGAAAATCGAGGTTGAGGAGAGATGACGACCTAAGGCCATGGCTGGTCCAATGTGCTTAGAGTGCAGCCAGCTGTTGGGGTGGGGCCAGGAGGTCCAGGCTCAGGTTGTGTCTGCAAGGGCAGCAGTGCCCAGGTCAGCCAATATATTTGGGGTACAGCCAAGTGGTGTGCAGGTTGATCCTCATTTGGGGTTTCTGGGTAGCCCCAGAGGGCAATGTTTTTCTTCTGGAGGGAAGGCAGAGTGTTGCACTGTAGTTATGGATTGCCAAACTGGAGGGCTTGTGGGCCCGTAGTCTGAGGACGGAAGTCTGAGAACAGAAGCTAGTCTTAGGTTTCTGGGTGAGGACATGGCAGGCACAATCTACAGACCTGACTCGAGATCTCGTGGATCTGAAATCAGGGCAAGGATCAGACGATCGCTCAGGATGGAGGTTCTGTCCCTGATGGACCCTTCATGAAGGGGGGGGGATCACGAGGCCATGGGGGTTTTCCCACGATGGGAGTTGTGAGAAGCTCCCAACTGCAAATATTCTTCTACAGGACAATTGAGACCTGTTGGTTGGCTCCAGGCCAATGATTCCGAGCAGGGTTCGAAGGATGGATGGATGGGAAGCCCACCTCGCATTCCAATTCTCTCCTAGCAACAAGACAGGTTAGAAATGCTGGATCTGGGCAGCAACCGAGGAGGCTGAGTTGAAATGGACTCTCCCGTGGATGTGTCCTAATATGTTTTTGTGTCTATGGAGACCTAGGAATGAAGAGGTGGCACTGGGGCCCTGAAGGGTTCTCCTAAACAGAAGCTTTGACACAACACCAACGTGCGAGTTTCCCATGTGTAGAGGAGATTGGTTCTGATGGGTGAGTCAAGAAACAGCCATATGCTGGTATTGAAATCCAGGCCTCTGAGGAGAGATGCCTGGAAACCAAAGCAATCGATCCAATTAGTGCCTAGGTGTCTGTTCGTTCCTTTTTCCCTCTGGGGACATCAGTCTATGGGTCTGTTTGCATGTAGGTGCTCAGATGGGCTCAGATTGACCCTGTTTGTCCTGGGAAGCCACCATTATTGAGATGGCCTCAGGGACTTTGGAGGTTTATCCTATTAGTAGGGTTGTGGCCATTGCAATGGGCACACAGAAATCCCTTGGAGAGGGCAAGTACAGTCCTCAGGTTTGGCTCCAGGGGCCTGAGTCTGTAGGGTGTTTAGGCCATGGCTGGATGTTGTCTGAAAACAGAAACTCGGCTTTTGTTTCGAGTCATAGGTATGGCAGGACTGATCTACAGACCATGAGGAGAACTCTTCAGGATATGGAAGAAGGGCGAGCGTGAGGCTCTTGCTCAAGTTTTTGTCTCTGGATATCGTGTCACCCATGTTCATGAAATTTCCGGGTGACTTCTTAGGAAATGGACGAGTTTTACTCACTGGGCTTTGGCCCCGTCCAAAGAGTTTGGGGTCATTCTGTGGGATGGAAGAGGTCCGTTTTTTGGTTGTTGTTATTTGTTTTATTTAGTTTTTCAACCTCAGGTGTCCCACCAAATGCGGAATTCCAGAGTAGAGCCCTGGGGAGGGGCGACTGGACAACCAGAAATCTGGTCAAAAAATGGAACCTAGGGACATGTCAAGCCCATGATGACATTAATGGTCCAGTCACTAAGAGGACTTACTAGAGGACAGGACTCACGCTGAGGGTCACAATGCGTGTTTATGCCCCCGTCGCACTCAAGAATGGGCGGGGCCTCAGGGTGAATGCTGGTTTCTCCTACACTGAACGTTGGACAACATGCCAACCACAAGGTTTCTTGGCATGGGTAAGGAAAGTTCTGATTTCTGCATCACAGTCACCCCTGGGCAGTGATTAGAGATAAGGTGTAGGTACTGAAGCGTGAAAACTCAGGTAGGGAAGAGATGGGAGTATTCCTTTCAGCTTTGTTACCTCAGGTGTCCCACCAAAAGAGGAATTCCAAAGCAGAGCCCTGGGGAAGAGTGAAGGGACAACCCAAACTATAGTTAAATATTGGGGCCTAGGGGCATGACAAGCCCAATATGATGTCTCTTCAAGCAGCCAATGAGAGGCCTTACCTGAGGACTGGGCTCAGGCTGAGGATCACAATGTGTGTTTGTGACCAAGGTGGCCAGCAAGCATGGGCGGGGCCTCATGGGCCTCACTGGTCAACTACACTGAACGTTGGACAACATGCCATCCACAAGGTTTCTTGCCATGGGGAAAGAGTTCTGATTTCTGCATCATTTTCAAACCTGGGCAGTGATTGGAGATAAGGTCTAGGTTCTGAAGCCTGAAAACCGAGGTTGAGAAGAGATGACGACCTAAGGCCATGGCGGGTCTGATGTGCTCGATGTGCGGCCAGCTGCCTGGGTGGGGCCAGGAGGTCCAGGCTCAGGCTGTGTCAGAAAGGGCATTAGTGCCCAGGTCAGCCTATATGTTTGGGGTACAGCCAAGTGGCGTGCAGGTTGATCCTCATTTGGGGTTTCTGGGTAGCCCCAGAGGGCAATGTTTTTCTTCTGGAGGGCAGGCAGAGTGCTGCATTGTAGTTCTGGATTGCCAAACTGGAGGGCTTGTGGGCCAGTAGTCTGAGGACGGAAGTCTGAGAACCCAAGCTAGGCCTAGGTTTCTGGGTGAGGATATGGCAGGCACAATCTACAGACCAGAATCGAGATCTCGTGCCTCTGAAGTCAGGGCGAGGATCAGACGATCGCTCAGGTTGGACTTTCTGTCCCTGATAGCCCCTTCTTGAAGGTGGGATGGATCCACGAGGCCAAGGGGGTTTTCCCACGATGGGAGTTGTGAGAAGCTCCCAACTGCAACGATTCTTCTGCAGGATAATTGAGACCTGTTGGTTGGCTCCAGGCCAACGATTCGGAACAAGGTTCTAAGGATGAATGGCTGGGTAGCCCACCTCGCATTCCAATTGTCTCCAAGCAACAAGACAGGTTAGATCTGCTGGATCTGGGGGAGCAACCGAGGAGGCTGAGTTGAAATGGACTCTCCCGTGGATGTGTACTAATATGTTTTTGTGTCTATGGAGACCTTGGAAAGAAGTGGTGGTACTGGGGCCCTGAAGGGTTCTCCTAATCAGAGGCTTTGACACAGCTCCAACGTGCAAGTTTCCCATGGGTACATGAGATTTGTTCTGATGGGTGAGTCAAAAAACAGCCACATGCTGGTATTGAAATCCAGGCCTCTGAGGAGAAATGCCTGGAAAACAAAGCAATGGATCCGATTAGTGCCTAGGGGCCTGTTCGTTCCTTTTTACTTCTGGGGACATCAATCTACGGGTCTGAGTGCAGGTAGGTGCTCAGATGGGCTCAGATTGCCCCTGTTTGTCCTGGGAAGCCACAACTATTGGGATGGCCTCAGGGACTTTGGAGGTTTATCCTCTTAGTAGGGTTGTGGCCATTTGAATGGGCACATACAATTCCCTTGGAGAGGGCAAGCACAGTCCTCAGGTTTGGCTCCAGGGGCCTGAGCCTGTAGGGTGTGTAGGCCATAGCTGTTTGGACAATTGTCTAAAAACACAAACTCAGCTTATGTTTTCGGTCATACGTATGGCAGGACTGATCTACAGAAAACGAGGAGAACACTTTGGGATATGATAAAAGGGGGAGTATGAGGCTCTTGTTAAAGTTTTTGTCTCTGGATATCGTGTCACTCATGGTCGTGAAATTCACGGGTGACTGCATGGGAAATGGACGATTCTTACTCTCTGGGGGTTTGGCCCCGTCCAAAGAGTTTGGGGTCATTCTGTGCGATGGAAGAGGTCCGTTTTTTGGTTGTTGTTGATTTGATTTTTTTTTTCAACCTCAGGTGTCCCACCAAATGAGGGTTTCCAGAGTAGAGCTCTGGGGAGGGGCGACTGGACAGCCAGAATTCTGGTCAAAAATTGGGGCCTAGGGACATGTCAAACTCATGATGACATCTAAGGGTCCAGCCACTGAGAGGACTTACTAGAGGACAGGACTCACGCTGAGGGTCACAATGCGAGTTTATGCCCCCTCGCACTCAAGAATGGGCGGGGCCTCAGGGAGAATGCTGCTTTCTCCTACACTGAATGTTGGACAACATGCCAACCACAAGGTTTCTTGTCATGGGTAAGGAAGAGATCTGATTTCTGCATCACAGTCACCCCTGGGCATTGATTGGAGATAAGGTGTAGGTTCTGAAGCCTGAAAACTCAGGTAGGGAAGAGATGATGACCTAAGGCCATGGCGGTTCGAGGTGCTCAGTGTGCGGTCATCTGTCTGGGTGTTGGTCAGGAGGTCCGGGCTCAGGTTGTGTCAGACAATGCATTAGTGCCCAGGTTAGATTATATAATTTGGGTACATTCGAGTGCCGTTTAGGTTTTTCCTCCTTTAAGCTGCCTGGGCAGTTCATTAGGCAATATATTTTTTCTAGAGGGCAGGCAGATTGCTTCATTGTCAGTCCGGAATTGCCAAACTTGAGGGCTTCGGGGCCAGGAGTGTGAGGACGAAAGTCTGAGAACACAAGCTAGACTTCGGTTTCAGGGTGAGGGCACGGCTGGTACTCCATGCAGATCTGAACCAATATCTCATGCATCTGATGTCAGGGCGAGGATCAGATGTTGGCTCAGGTTGGAGTTTCTGTGCCTGACGGCCCCTTCATGAAGGGTGCGGAATCTCGAGGCCCTGGTGGTTTTCCCACGTTGGGAGGTGTGGGAAGCCCCCTTCAAGGATTCCTTCTGCGGGACAATAGAGATGTGTTGGACAGCTCCAGGACATCCCATATGGAATGACTCCAGAGCACCCTTCGAGAATGGATGCCTGGGAAGCCCGCCTCGCATTCCAATTGTCTCCTAGCAACAAGACAGTTTAGATCTGATGGATCTGCGGGAGCAACCGGGGTGGCTGAGTTGAAATGGACTTTCCTGAGGATGGGACCTAATGTGTGTTTGTGTCCATGAGGGCCTTGGAATGGGGCGGTGGCACCGGGACCCTGAAGTATTCTCCTAAGCTTTTGACATAGCTCCCATGCACACGTTTCCTTGTGGAGACGAGATTTGTTCTTATGGTGCCTCAAGAAAACCCCTATGCTGGTATTGGAATCCAGGCTTTTGAGGAGACATGCCTGTAAACCAAAGCAAAGGATCCCATAATGGCCTAGGGTCCTGTCTGGTTCAATCTTCTTCTCTGGGGACATCCATCTATGCTATGAGTGATGTAGATGCTCAGCGGGTGTCAGACCGCCCTTTTTTGTCCCAGGCGTCCTACATTATTGGGAAGGCGTCTGGGGCTTTGGAGTGTTCTCCTAATTTGTACGATTTTGGACAATGGAATGGGCAGAATTCCCATGGATTTGGTAGGCACAGTCCTAATGTGTGGCTCTAGTGGCCCCGTCCTGGAGGGTGTGTGGCCCAGAACTTTGAGGACAGAAGTCTGAAAACACAAACTCAGCTTAGGTTTGGGGACGATGGATGGCACTCCCGATCTACAAACCATGAGAAGAAGTCTTCAGGATATGAAGAAAGAGCGAGTCTGAGGCTCTTGCTCAGGTTTTTGTCTCTGGTGTTTGTATCCGCGATGGCCCTGGAATGTTGGGTAGGCCTCATGGGCCATGGACGAATCTTCTTCTCTGTGGATTTGGCCTGATCCCAATTGTTTTTCGTCAATCTGTGGGATGGGAGGACTCCTTTCAGCTTTGTAACCCCAGGTGTCCCACCAAGAGAGGAATTCGAAAGCAGAGCCCTGGGGAAGAGTGAAGGGACAACCCGAACTATGGTTAAATATTGGGGCCTAGGGGCATGGCAAGCCCAATATGCTGTCTCTTCATCCAGCCAATGAGAGGCCTTACCTGAGGACTGGGCTCAGGCTGAGGAAAACAATGTGTGTTTGTGACCAATGTGGCCCGCAAGCATGGGCGGGGCCTCATGGGCCACACTGGTTTCAAGTACACTGAACCTTGGACAACATGCCATCCACAATGTTTCTTGCCATGGGGAAAGTGTTCTGATTTCTGCATCATTTTCAAACCCGGGCAGTGATTGGAGATAAGGTCTAGGTTCTGAAGCCTGAAAACCGAGGTTGAGAAGAGATGAAGTCCTAAGGCCATGGCGGGTTCGATGTGCTCGATGTGCGGTCAGCTGCCTGGGTGGGGCCAGGAGGTCCAGGCTCAGGCTGTGTCAGAAAGGGCATTAGTGCTCAGGTCAGCCTATATGTTTGGGGTACAGCCAAGTGGCGTGCAGGTTGAACCTCATTTGGGGTTTCTGGGTAGCCCCAGAGGGCAATGTTTTTCTTCTGGAGGGCAGGCATAGTCCTGCATTGTAGTTCTGGATTGCCAAACTGGAGGGCTTGTGGGCCAGTAGTCTGAGGACGGAAGTCTGAGAACCCAAGCTAGGCCTAGGTTTCTGGGTGAGGATATGGCAGGCACAATCTACAGACCAGAATCGAGATCTCGTGCCTCTGAAGTCAGGGCGAGGATCAGACGATCGCTCAGGTTGGACTTTCTGTCCCTGATAGCCCCTTCTTGAAGTGGGGGGGGTGGATCCACGAGGCCAAGGGAGTTTTCCCACAATGGGAGTTGTGAGAAGATCCCTACTGCAAGGATTCTTCTGCAGGACAATTGAGACCTGTTGGTTGGCTCCAGGCCAACGATTCGGAACAAGGTTCTAAGGATGAATGGCTGGGTAGCCCACCTCGCATTCCAATTGTCTCCAAGCAACAAGACAGGTTAGATCTGCTGGATCTGGGGGAGCAACCGAGGAGGCTGAGTTGAAATGGACTCTCCCGTGGATGTGTCCTAATATGTTTTTGTGCCTATGTAGACCTTGGAAAGAAGCGGTGGCACTGGGGCCTTGAAGGGTTCTCCTAATCAGAGGCTTTGACACAGCTCCAACGTGCAAGTTTCCCATGGGTACATGAGATTTGTTCTGATGGGTGAGTCAAAAAAAAGCCACATGCTGGTATTGAAATCCAGGCCTCTGAGGAGAAATGCCTGGAAAACAAAGCAATGGATCCGATTAGTGCCTAGGGGCCTGTTCGTTTCTTTTTACTTCTTGGGACATCAATCTACGGGTCTGAGTGCAGGTAGGTGCTCAGATGGGCTCAGATTGCCCCTGTTTGTCCTGGGAAGCCACAACTATTGGGATGGCCTCAGGGACTTTGGAGGTTTATCCTCTTAGTAGGGTTGTGGCCATTTGAATGGGCACATACAATTCCCTTGGAGAGGGCAAGCACAGTCCTCAGGTTTGGCTCCAGGGGCCTGAGCCTGTAGGGTGTGTAGGCCAGAGCTGTTTGGACAGTTGTCTGAAAACACAAACTCGGCTTATGTTTCGGGACATAGGTATGGCAGGACTATTCTACAGAAAACGAGGAGAACACTTTGGGATATGAAAAAAGGGGGAGTGTGAGGCTCTTGCTCAAGTTTTTGTCTTTGGATATCGTGTCACTCATGGTCATGAAATTCCCGGGTGACTGCATGGGAAATGGACGATTCTTACTCTCTGGGGGTTTGGCCCCGTCCAAAGAGTTTGGGGTCATTCTGTGTGATGGAAGAGGTCCGTTTTTTGGTTGTTGTTGATTTGATTTTTTTTTTTCAACCTCAGGTGTCCCACCAAATGAGGGTTTCCAGAGTAGAGCCCTGGGGAGGGGCGACTGGACAGCCAGAATTCTGGTCAAAAATTGGGGCCTAGGGACATGTCAAACCCATGATGACATCTAAGGGTCCAGCCACTGAGAGGACTTACTAGAGGACAGGACTCACGCTGAGGGTCACAATGCGTGTTTATGCCCCCGTCGCACTCAAGAATGGGCAGGGCCTCAGGGTGAATGCTGGTTACTCCTACACTGAACATTGGACAACATGCCAACCACAAGGTTTCTTGGCATGGGTAAGGAAGAGTTCTGATTTCTGCATCACAGTCACCCCTGGGCAGTGATTGGAGATAAGGTGTAGGTTCTGAAGCCTGAAAACTCAGGTAGGGAAGAGATGATTACCTAAGGCCATGGCGGTTCGAGGTGCTCAGTGTGCGGTCAGCTGTCTGGGTGTTGGTCAGGAGGTTCGGGCTCAGGTTTTGTCAGAGAGTGCATTAGTGCCCAGGTTAGATTATATAATTTGGGTACATTCGAGTGCCGTGTAGGTTTTTCCTCCTTTAAGCTGCCTGGGCAGTTCATTAGGCAATATATTTTTTCTAGAGGGCAGGCAGATTGCTTCATTGTCAGTCGGTAATTGCCAAACTTGAGGGCTTCGGGGCCAGGAGTGTGAGGACGAAAGTCTGAGAACATAAGGTAGACATCGGTTTCAGGGTGAGGGCACGGCAGGTACCCCCTGCAGATCTGAACCAATATCTCATACATCTGATGTCAGGGCGAGGATCAGATACTCGCTCAGGTTGGAGTTTCTGTGCCTGACGGCCCCTTCATGAAGGGAGCGGAATCTCGAGGCCCTGGAGGTTTTCCCACGTTGGGAGTTGTGGGAAGCCCCTTTCAAGGATTCCTTCTGCGGGACTATTGAGACGTGTTGGACAGCTCCAGGACATCCCATATGGAATGACTCCAGAGCACCCTTCGAGGATGGATGCATGGGAGCCCGCCTCGCATTCCAATTGTCTCCTAGCAACAAGACAGTTTAGATCTGATGGATCTGCGGGAGCAACCGGGGTGGCTGAGTTGAAATGGACTTTCCTGAGGATGGGTCCTAATGTGTGTTTGTGTCCATGAGGGCCTTGGAATGGGGCGGTGGCACCGGGACCTTGAAGTATTCTCCTAAGCTTTTGACATAGCTCCCATGCACACGTTTCCTTTTGGAGACGAGATTTGTTCTCATGGTGCCTCATGAAAACTCCTAGGCTGGTATTGGAATCCAGGCTTTTGAGGAGACATGCCTGTAAACCAAAGCAAAGGATCCCATCATGGCCTAGGGTCCTGTCTGGTTCAATCTTCTTCTTTGGGGACATCCATCTATGGTAAGATTGGAGGTAGATGCTCAGCTGTTGTCAGACCGCCCTTTTTTGTCCCGGGTGACCTACACTATTGGGATGGCCACCGGGGTTTGAGGTGTTCTCCTAATTTGTACGATTTTGGACAATGGAATGGGCAGAATTCCCATGGATTGGGTAGGCACAGTCCTAATGTGTGGCTCCAGGGGCCCCATCCTGGAGGGTGTGTGGCCCAGGACTTTGAGGACAGAAGTCTGAAAACACAAACTCAGCTTAGGTTTGGGAACGTAGGTATGGCACGCCCGATCTACAAACCATGAGAAGAACTCTTCAGGATATGAAGAATGAGACAGTCTGAGGCGCTTGCTCAGGCTTTTGTCTCTGGAATTTGTATCCGCAATGGCCCTGGAATGTTGGTAGGCCTCATGGGCCATGGACGAATCTTCCTCTCTGTGGATTTGGCCCAATCCCAATTGTTTTTCGTCAAACTTGGGATGGGAGGACTCCTTTCAGCTTTTTTACCTCAGGTGTCCCACCAAAAGAGGAATTCCAAAGCAGAGCCATGGGAAAGAGTGAAGGCACAACCCGAACTATGGTTAAAAATTGGGGCCTAGGGGCATGGCAAGCCCAATATGCGGCAGATCAGAACCGATATCTCATGCATCTGATGTCAGGGCGAGGATCAGACGTTGGCTCAGGTTGGAGTTTCTGTGCCTGACGGCCCCTTCATGATTCCCCTTCCTCGGCGGAATCTCGAGGCCCTGGAAGTTTTCCCACGTTGGGAGTTGTGGGAAGCCCCCTTCAAGGATTCCTTCTGCGGGACAATTGAGACCTGTTGGAAAGCTCCAGGACATCCCATATGGAATGACTCCCGAGCACCGGTTGAGGATGGATTCCTAGATAGCCAGCCTCGCATTCCTATTGTCTCCAAGCAACAAGACAGTTTAGATCTGATGGATCTTCGGGTGCAACCGGGGTGGCTGAGTTGAAATGGACTTTCCTGAGGATTGGTCCTAATGTGTGATTGTGTCCATGAGGGCCTTGGAATGGGGCGGTGGCACCAGGACCCTGAAGTATTCTCCTAAGCTTTTGGCATAGCTCCCATGCACAAGTTTCCTTGTGGAGACGAGATTTGTTCTTATGGGTGCCTCAGGAAAACACCTAGGCTGGTTTGGAATCCAGGCTTTTGAGGAGTCATGCCTGTAAACCAAAGCAAAGGATCCGATAATGGCCTAGGGTCCTTTATGCTTCAATCTTCTTCTCTGGGGACATCCATCTATGGTATGAGTGGAGGTAGATGCTCAGCTGGTGTCAGACCTCCCTTTTTTGTCCCAGGCGACCTACACTAATAGGATGGCCTCCGGGGCTTTGGAGGGTTCTCCTAATTTGTACGATTTTGGACAATGTTATGGTCAGAATTCCCATGGATTGCGTAGGCACAGTCCTAATGTGTGTCTCCAGGGGCCCTAGCCTGAAGGGTGTTTGGCCCAGGACTTTGAGGACAGAAGTCTGAAAACACAAACTCAGCTTAGGTTTGGGGACGTCGGTATGGCACGCCCTATCTACAAACCATGAGAACTCTTCAGGATGTGAAGAATGAGCGTGTCTGAGGAGCTTGCTCAGGATTTTGTCTCTGGATTTTGTATCAGCGATGGCCCTGGAATGTTGGGTAGGCCTCATGGGCCATGGACAAATATTCCTCTTTGTGGATTTGGCCCGATTACAATTGTTTTTCGTCAATCTGTGGGATGGGAGAACTCCTTTCAGGTTTGTTACTTCAGATGTCTTACCACAAGAGGAATTCCAAAGCAGAGCCCTGGGGAACAGTGAAGGGACAACCTGAACTATGGTTAAAAACTGGGGCCTAGGGGCATGGCAAGCCCAATATGCTGTCTCTTCATCCAGCCAATGAGAGGCCTTACCTGAGGACTGGGCTCAGGCTGAGGGTCACAATGTGTGTTTGTGACCAATGTCGCCCGCAAGCATGGGCGGGGATTCATGGGCCACACTGGTTTTAACAACACTGAACGTTGGACAACATGCCATCCACAAGGTTTCTTGCCATGGAGAAAGAGTTTTGATTTCTGCATCATTTTCAAACCCGGGCCGTGATTGGAGATAAGGTCTAGGTTTTGAAGACTGAAAACCGAGGTTGAGAAGAGATGACGACCTAAGGCCATGGCAGGTCCGATGTGCTCAATGTGCGGTAAGCTGTCTGGGTGGGGCCAGGAGGTCCTGGCTCAGGCTGTGTCAGAAAGGGCATTAGCGCCCAGGTCAGCCTATTTATTTGGGGTACAGCCGAATGGCGTGCAGGTATCCTCATTTGGGGTTTCTGGGTAGCCCCAGAGGGCAATGTCTTTCTTCTGGAGGGCAGGCAGAGTGCTGCATTGTAGTTCTGGATTGCCAAACTGGAGGGCTTGTGGGCCAGTAGTCTGAGGACGGAAGTCTGAGAACCCAAGCTAGGCCTAGGTTTCTGGGTGAGGATATGGCAGGCACAATCTAAAGACCTGAATCGAGATCTCGTGCCTCTGAGGTCAGGGCGAGGATCAGACGATCGCTCAGGTTGTCTTTCTGTCCCTGATGGCCCCTTTTTGAAGGGGGGATGGATCACGAGGCCATGGGGGTTTTCCCACGATGGGAGTTGTGAGAAGCTCCCAACTGCAAAGATTCTTCTGCAGGACAATTGAGACCTGTTCGTTGGCTCCTGGCCTACAATTCCGAGCAGGATTCTAAGGATGGATGGCTGGGTAGCCCACCTCGCATTCCAATTGTCTCCACGCAACAAGACAGGTTAGATCTGCTGAATCTGGGGGAGCAGCCGAGGAGGCTGAATTGAAATGGACTCTCCCGTGGATGTGTCCTAATATGTTTTTGTGCCTATGGAGACCTTGGAAAGAAGCGGTGGCAATGGGGCCCTGAAGGGTTCTCCTAAACAGAGGCTTTGACACAGCTCCAACGTGCAAGTTTCCCATGTGTAGAGAAATTTGTTCAGATGGGTGAGTCAAGAAACAGCCACATGCTGGTATTGAAATCCAGGCCTCTGAGGAGAAATGCCTGGAAAACATCAATGGATCCGATGAGGGCCTAGGGTCCTGTTCGTTCCTTTTTACTTCTGGGGATATCAGTCTAAGGGTCTGAGTGCAGGTAGGTGCTCAGATGGACTCAGATTGCCCCTGTTTGTTCTTGGAAGCCACAACCATTGGGATGGCCTCAGGGACTTTGGAGGTTTATCCTCTTAGTAGGTTTGTGGCCATTTGAATGGGCACATACAATTCCCTTGGAGAGGGCAAGCACAGTCCTCAGGTTTGGCTCCAGGGGCCTGAGCCTGTAGGGTGTGTAGGCCAGGGCTGTTTGGACAGTTGTTTGAAAACACAAACTCGGCTTATGTTTCGGGTCATAGGGATGGCAGGACTGATCTACAGAAAACGAGGAGAACTCTTTGGGATATGAAAAAAGGGCGAGTGTGAGGCTCTTGCTCAAGTTTTTGTCTCTGGATATCGTGTCACTCATGGTCGTGAAATTTCCGGGTGACTTCATGGGAAATGGACGAGTCTTATTCTCTGGGGTTTGGCCCAGTCCAAAGAGTTTGGGGTCATTCTTTGTGATGGAACAGGTCCGTATTTGGTTGTTGTTGTTTTGTTTTATTTTGTTTTTCAACCACAGGTGTTCCACCAAATGAGGGATTCCGGAGTAGAGCTCTGGGCAGGGGCGACTGGACAACCAGAAATCTGGTCAAAAATTGGGGCCTAGGGACATGTCAAACCCATGATGACATCTAAGGGTCCAGCCACTGTGAGGACTTACTATAGGACAGGACTCACGCTGAGGGTCAAAATGCGTGTTCATGCCCCCATCGCACTCAAGAATGGGCAGGTCCTCAGGGTGAATGCTGGTTTCTCCTACACTGAACGTTGGACAACAATGCCAACCACAAGGTTTCTTGGCATGGGTAAAGAAGAGTTCTGATTTCTGCATCACAGTCACCCCTGAGCAGTGATTGGAGATAAGGTGTAGGTTCTGAAGCCTGAAAACTGAGGTAGGGAAGAGATGATGACCTAAGGCCATGGAGGATCTGATGTCCTCAGTGTGCAGTCAGCTGTCTGGGTGTTGGTCAGGAGGTCCGGGCTCAGGTTGTGTCAGACAGTGCATTAGTGCCCAGGTTAGAGTATATAATTTGGGTACATTCGAGTGCGTTGTAGGTTTTTCCTCCTTTAAGCTGCCTGGGCAGCTCATTAGGCAATATATTTTTTCTAGAGGGCAGGCAGATTGCTTCATTGTCAGTCCGGAATTGCCAAACTTGAGGGCTTCGGGGCCAGGAGTGTGAGGACGAAAGTTTGAGAACATAAGTTAGACATCGGTTTCAGGGTGAGGGCACGGCAGGTACCCCCTGCAGATCTGAACCAATATCTCATACATCTGATGTCAGGGCGAGGATCAGATACTCGCTCAGGTTGGAGTTTCTGTGCCTGACGGCCCCTTCATGAAGGGAGCGGAATCTCGAGGCCCTGGAGGTTTTCCCACGTTGGGAGTTGTGGGAAGCCCCCTTCAAGGATTCCTTCTGCTGGACAATTGAGACCTTTTGGACAGACCCTGGACATCCCATATTGAATAACTCCAGAGTACCGTTCGAGGATGGATGCCTGCGAAGCCCGCATCCGCATTCCAAATGTCTCCTTGCAAGAAGACAGTTTAGATCTGATGGATCTGCGGGAGCAACCGGGTGGCTGAGTTGAAATGGACTTTCCGGAGGATGGGTCCTAATGTGTGTTTGTGTCCATGAGGGCCTTGGAATGGGGCGGTGGCACCGGGATCCTGAAATATTCTCCTAAGCTTTTGACATAGCTCCCATGCACAAGTTTCCTTGTGGAGACGAGATTTGTTCTGATGGTTGCCTCACGAAAACCCCTATGCTTGTATTGGAATCCAGGCTTTTGAGGAGACATGCCTGTAAACCAAAGCAAAGGATCCGATAATGGCCTAGGGTCCTGTCTGCTTCAATCTTCTTCTCTGGGGACATCCATCTGTGGTATGAGTGGAGGTAGATGCTCAGCTAGTGTCAGACTGCTCTTTTATTCCCGGGTGACATACACTATTGGGATGGCCTCCGGGGCTTTGGAGGGTTCTCCTAATTTGTTCGAATTTGGACAATGGAATGGGCAGAATTCCTATGGATTGTGTAGGCATAGTCCTAATGTGTGTCTCCAGGGGCCCTAGCCTGGGAAAGTCGGACTGATATCAGAGGATAAACAAAAGGGGGATGGTGCTACCAGATGTGACCCACTGGAATGTCGTATCCCAATAGGAGAGTGCCCTGCGTCTGGGGCCAGCATTATCTCAGAAGTATGGTAGAAAGCATTCAAGAAGAGCAAAGGATCACTGGGGAGAAATTGCAGGAATCGGGGTTTTAGGGTCAGGGGCTTAAGTCCCCAGACCCAGGACAGCCACCCCTGGTGCAGAGCCAGAAAGAGTGCAGCAGAGAAACCAGTTCTTGGTTCCTGAACCACCAGCAAGCTCGCCTGAGAGCGTGTGGTGCCCAGCTCCCATGAGGGGCTTTGAGCCTCGCCAGCCAACAGGAGCACAGCCTATTTGCAGTCCCCATGCAATTGCCCTGCCATGCCATCAGAGTCCGAGTCATGCCCTGCGCCCTCCCCAGACAGAGATGGCACAGGCACCAGCCTGGTGCTCTCGGACCTGGAAAGACCAGGCACTCCCAGCTTGTGCCAGTGGGAAAATCTCAGTGTGCGATTGCTGCTTGGAACTTCTCTGGCAGTCTGGAGCTGCCCAGACAGCCGCCACTGCTATGGTTTTGGGTACAAGCAAAAAATCTTGAGTCCCCAGGGACCGCGACTGGGAACCTGCTCTGCCAGTGTTGAAGGGGGGATTTATTTGGGCTCTGCAGCCAGATTGAGGCTTCTCTCTGAGAAGGAGGTCAGGGTACAGTTTGCTTTCCTCTAAACCTACAAACACCATCAAAAGCCCTCAAGGCAAAAGAGAAAAACAAAAGTGAACAAATATAAAAACCTCCAGAGAACAAAAGCCTGAAAAAAACAGTTTCCTAAGAGCCCACCCCCTTGCGGGAGGTGGGAGGACTTAACTCAGAGAACATAACTGAGTGAAAACCCATGTGGCAGGCCCCTCCCCCAGGAAACGAACTGGGAAAGGAAAAAAAAAAGACAACATGAGAACAACCACCACTACTTCATAGGACAATTTTTATTATTAATTTGTTCCCACTATCCTGGCTCATTTTTTTAAAGATAATTTTTTATTATTACATAGAAAATTTTTTAACCTATTTACCGTCACAGTGAGATGTCCAGTACATCAAATTCCATAATAAACTTCTAACCTGACTTTTTGATACATACAGCTGTGTTTTCCTTTTGCATTTCTTTTTTTCCAATTTATTTTTTTAATATTAGTTTAGTTTAGTCTAGTTTATTTCTTTTTTCAATTTTTATTTTCTAATATTTATATAGAATTAAACTTCAAGGTAATCCCCTTTCCCCAATGAATACCACCCCTATAGGTAAAACTATTCCTAATCCCTCTTTATCTTAGGAAAGTGGAATCTTTAACAAATATATCAAGATACATCCGGAAAAAACAAAACAAAACAAACAAACAAAAAAAAAAACACAAAAAAAAAAATACATTCCTCACCCACACTGAGAATTTACAACCACTCTACAATATTTTTCTTCCACCAGCATTACTGTGTTTTTTTTTTTATTTATATATTTGACAGAGAGAGATCACAAGTAGGCAGAGAGGTAGGCAGAGAGAGAGAGAGGAGGAAGCAGGCTCCCAGCTGAGCAGAGAGCCCCATGCGGGACTCGATCCCAGGACCCTAAGATCATGACCTGAGCCAAAGGCAGCGGCTTAACCCACTGAGGCACACAGGCGCCCTTTTTCTGTGTTTTTGTGTTTGTCCTGATAGTATATAGATCTTACACTCGGGGTTCTTTCTGATGAGGTTATTCCTTTATTTGCATATATATATATGCAAATATATATATATATATATATTTCTCTTCTCATATACTTTATCAGTCTTTTTGTTTGTCTGTTTTTGTTTGTAAACTTCATAAATCTTACCTTGGAACCCATTTGGGTTGAACCTTCTGTTTTATCTCACCTTTCATTCTTGTCTCTCTCACTCTCTCTTTTTTTCTTTACCTTTTCTTTTTCCTCTCATTTGGGTGGGTAACTCTGATTGGTCAGAAGCATTCCAGGGTGCACCTTGACTGCACCACTGTCGATACATCCAGCTATACCCATTCAGCCAACTCTCACCAAAATGAGTAGGAGGAGGAATGCCCAACAGAAAAAAAATACAAAAAATGGATCTTCTGCAACAGAGCTAATGGCTATCAATATAGACAATGTGTCAGAAAGAGAATTCAGGCTAACAATTATCCAAGCAATAGCTAGGTTGGAGAAAGCCATGAGTGACCAAAAGGAATTGATTAGAGCCGAACTTAAAACGACCAGAGATCACATTTTCAATATTAGGGAAGAGCTGAAAACTACCAGGGTTGAGCTTCACAATGCTCTCAATGAGTTCCACTCTAATCTAAATTCTCTCAAAGCTAGAGTCACTGAGACAGAAGATAGAATTAGTGATCTGGAGAATGAACAGATAGAGAAAAAGTATCAGGAGGAAGCCTTAAACAAACAGCTTAGAGCCATGAAAACAGAATCACGGAAATAAATGATGCCATGAAATGTTCCAATTATTAGATTTATTAGAATCCCTGAAGGAGAGGAGAAAGAAAGTAGTCTAGAAGATATAGTGGAACAAGTTCCTCATGAAAATTTTCCGAATCTCGTGAATGGAACCAGCATTCCTGTACTAGAAGTCGAATGGTTTCCCCCCAAGATTATAGATTCTCAAAAGTCCTCTAGACACCTAGTAGTAAGAATGAAGAAGTATAATTGTAGGCAGAACCTCTTGAGGTAGCTAGGACAAATAAGATCCTTACTTACAGAGGAAAGCCCATCAGAATAATGTCAGACCTCTAAACAGACACCTGGCAAGCCAGAGAGGGCTGGCAAGATATATTCAGGGCATTGAATGAGAAGAACATGCAGCCAAGAATACTTTACCCAGCAAGACTGACATTCAAAATGGATGGAGAGATAAAGAGTTTCCAAGACCGGCAAGACTTAAAAGACTATGCATCCACCAAGCCGACACTACAGGAAATATTAAGGGGGTTCTATAAAAGAGGAAAAACCCCAGAGTAGTATGAACAGAAATATAGAGACCATCTATAGAAAGAAAGACTTCAAAGGTAACACGATGTCAATAAAAACGTATCTATCAATAATCATCCTAAATGTGAATGGCCTAAATGTGCACATAAAATGGCACAGAGTTGCAGACTGGATTAAATGAGAGGACCCATCCATATGTTGTCTACAAGAGACCCATTTTGAACCTAAAGATACACCCAGACTGAAAGTGAAGGGATGGAGAAGCATCTTTCATGCCAATGGGCTTCAAAAGAAGGCCGGGGTAGCGGTTATCATATCAGATAAATTAGATTTTAAACTAAAGGCTGTAGACAGAGATACAGAAGGACACTACATAATCCTTAAAGGGACTATCCATCAAGATGATCTAACAATCGTAAATATCTATGCTCCCAATATGGGAGCAGCCAATTACATAAGAAAACGGTTAATCAAGATAAAGGGTCATATTGATTTAATGCACTCATCATTGGAGATCTTAACATGCCTCTCTCAGAAATAGACAGATCATTGAAGCAGAAAATCAATAAAGAAACAAGAGCATTGAATGACACACTGGACCAGATGGACCTTATAGATATATACAGAACATTCCACCCTAAAACAACAAAATACTCATTCTTCTCAAGTCCACATGGAGCCTTCTCAAGAATAGACCACATACTGAGTCACAGAAAAGGACTCAAATGATACCAAAAGACTGAGATCATTTCCTGCACATCCTGATCATAATGCTTTGAAACTGGAGCTCAATCACAAGGAAAAGTTCAGAAGGAACTCAAACACCTGGAAGCTAAAGACCACCTTGCTTAAGAATGCTTGGATCAACCAGGAGATCAAAGAAGAACTGAAATAATGCATGGAAACCAATGAGAATGAAGACACTTCGATCCAAAACCTGTGGGATACAGCAAAGTTGGTCCCAAGGGGGTAATACATAGCCATACAAGCATCCCTCAAACAAACAAACAAACAATCAATCAAAAAAAAAAAAAAAACTGAATAATCCAGAACACAGGAGCTGTCTTTACACCTTAAAGAACTGGAGAATCAACAAGAAAACAAACCAAATCCACACACAAGAAGGGAAATTATCAAGATTAGAACTGAGATCAATGAGGTAGAAACCAGAGATACAGTAGAAGATATCAGTGAAACTAGAAGCTGGTTATTTGAAAGAATCAATAAGATCAATAAACCATTGGCCACACTAATCCAAAAGAAAAGAGAGAAAGCTCAAATTCATAAAATTTGAATGAAAAGGGAGAGATCACAATGAACACCAAGGAAATAGAAAGAAGTATCAAGTTATCAACAGTTATATGCCAATAAGCTAAGCAACCTAGATGAAATGGATGCATTCCTGGAAAACTATAAACTCCCAAAATTGAACCAGGAAGAAACTGACAACCTTAAGACCAATATCTAGTAACGAGATATAAGCAGTGATCAAAAACCTCCCAAGAAACAAGAGCCCAAGACATGATGGATTGCTTGGGGAATTCTACCAAACTTTCAAAGAAGAAATAACATCTATTCTCCTGAAGCTGTTTCAAAAAATTGAAGCAGAAGGAAAACTTCCAGACTCTTTCTATGAAGCCAGAATTACCCTGATCCCAAAACCAGGCAAAGACCCTACCAAAATGGATAATTTCAGACCAATATCACTGATGAATATGGATGCTAAGATTCTTAACAATATCCTGGCAAACAGGGTCAAACAGCACATTAAAAAGATTATCTACCATGACCAGGTGGGATTCATCCCTGGGCTACAAGGATGGTTCAACATTCATAAATCAATCAATGTCATTGAAAAAATTAATATGAGAAGAGAGAAGAACCACATGGTCCTCTCAATCAAGGCAGAAAAAGCATTTGACAAAATCCAGCATCCATTCGTGATTAAAACGCTGCAAAGTATAGGGATAGAGGGAACATTCCTGAACTTCATCATATCTATCTATGAAATACCCACAGCAAATATCATCCTCAATGGGAAAAAGCTTGCAGCCTTCCCATTGAGATCAGGATCACGACAAGGATTCCCACTCTCACCAGTCTTGTTCAACATAGTATTAGAAGTCCTAGCAACAGCAATCAGACAACAAAGAAAAATAAAAGGTATTCAAATTGGCACTGAAGAAGTCAAACTCTCTCTCTTTGCAGATGACATGATTCTTTATATGGAAAACCCAAAAGACTCCACCCCCAAACTACTAGAACTCATACAGCAATTCAGCAACGTGGCAGGATACAAAGTCAATGTATCCTGTATCCACAGAAATCAGTGGCTTTTTTATGCACTAATAATGAAAATACAGAAAGGGAAATCAGTAAATTCCATTTACTATAGCACTAAGAACCATAAGGTACCTGGGAATAATCCTAAACAAAGAGATAAATGTTCTGTACTCAAGGAACTATAGAATTCTCATGAAAGTAATTGAAGAAGACCCTAAAAGATGATAGACCATTCCATGCTCTTGGATCGGAAGAATAAACATTGTTACAATGTAGATAATGCCTGGAGCAATCTATACTTTTAATGCTATTCCAATCAAAATTCCACCAGTATTTTTCAAAGAGCTGGAGGAAATAATCCAAAAATTTGAATGGAATCAGAAGAGATCCCGAATCACTAAGGTAATTTTGAAAAACAAAAATAAAATCCGGGGCATGACAATACCTGATTTCAAGTTTTACTACAAAGCTGTGATCACCAAGACAGCATGGAACTCGCATAAAAACAGACACACAGACCAGTGGAACAGAGTAGAGAGCCGAGATATGGACCCTTATCTATATGGTCAAATAATCTTTGACAAAACAGGAAAAAATATACAGTGGGAAAAAGTCAGTACTTCAATAAATGGTGCTGGGAACAATAGGCAGCTATATGTAGAAAAATGAAACTTGACCATTCTCTTCCACCGTACACAAAGATAAACTCAAAATGGATAAAAGACCTCAATGTGAGGCAGGAATCCATCAGAATCCTAGAGAAGAACATAGGCAGAAATCTCTTTGAGATCAGCCACAGCAACTTCTTTCAAGATAAGTCTCCAAAGGCAAGGGAAACAAAAGTGAAAATGAACTTTTGGGGCTTCATCAAAATCAAAAGCTTCTGCACAGCAAAGGAAACAGTCACGAAAACAAAGAGGTAACCCACGGAATGGGAGAAGATATTTGCACATGACAGTACAGACAAAAGGTTGATATCCAGGATCTATAAAGAACTCCTCAAACTCAACACACCCAAAACAGACAATCATATCAAAAAATGGGCAGAAGATATGACAAGACACTTCTCCAATGAAGACGTACAAATGGCTATCAGACACATGAAAAATGTTTATCATCACTAGCAAATTAATACCACATTGAGATAGCACCTTACACCAGGTAGAATGGCCAAAATTAGCAAGACAGGAAACAATATGTGTTGGAGGGGATGTGGAGGAATGTGAACCCTCTACCATGTTGGTTGGAATGCAAGTTGGTACAGCCTCTTTGGAGAACAGTGTGGAGATTTCTCAAGAAATAAAAAAAAATATAACTTCTCTATGACCCTGCAATTGCACTCCTGGGTATTTACCCCAAAGATTCAGATGTCGTGAAAAGAAGGGCCATCTGTACCCCAATGATTATAATAGCAATGGCCATGGTCACCAAACTGTGGATAGAACCAAGATGCCCTTCAATGGAGGAATGGATAAGGAAGATGAAGTCCATAAACACTATGGAGTATTATGCCTCCATCAGAAAAGACAAATACCCAACTTTGTTAGCAACATGGATGGGACTGGAAGAGATAATGCTCAGTGAAATAAGTGAAGGAGAGAGAGTCATTTATCATATGGTTTCACTTATTTGTGGAGCATTACAAATAGCATGGAGGACATGGGGAGATAGAAAAAGGGAGTTGATAGAAATTGGAAGGGGAGGTGAACCATGAGAGACTATGGACTCTGAAAAAAAATCTGAGGGATTTGAAGTGGAAGTGGGGGGATGTTGGGGTACGAGGTGGTGGGTATTATAGTGGGCACGGATTGCATGGAGCACTGGGGGTGGTGAAAAAAGTAATAAATACTGTTATGCTGAAAATAAATAAATTAATTAAAAAACTGAGGGTTTTAAAGGGGCGGGGTTGGTAGTTTGGGGTACCAGGTGGTGGGTATAATAAAGGGAATGGATTGCATGGAGGGCTGGGTGTGGTACAAAAACAATGAATACTGTTATGCTGAAAATAAATTAATAAAATTTTTTAAAAAACCATCTTGTGTGGAAAAAAAAAATCTATACTGCCGAGTGCATTCGATCCTTTTAATGCCATTTGGATGAAAATTCCACCGGTATCATTCAAAGACCTGGAGCAAAAACATGCCTAAAATTTGTGTGGAATCAGAAAAGACCCCGTATTGCTAAGAAATGCCAAAAGAAAAATAAAACTGGGAGCATAATGTTGCCTGATTTCAAGGGTTACTATGATGATGTGATCACCAAGGCAGCATGGGACTGGCATAAAAACAGACAAATAGACCACTAGAATGGTGTAGAGAGTTCAGATAGGGATCATCAGCACTATGGTCAAATAGTCTTCAAGAAATCAGGAATAAAAATATACAGTGGAAAAATGACAGTCTCTTCAATAAATCGTGCTTGGAAAACTGGGCAGCTATATGTAGAAGAATGAAAGTCGACCATCCTCTTACAGCAAACACAAAGATAAACTCATAATGGATAAAAGACTTCAATGTGAGATAGGAATCCATCTGAATCCTAGAGGAGAACATAGACATTAACCTCTTCAACACAGGCCATTACAACTTCTTTCAAGGTATGTCTCAAAGACAAAGAAAACAGAAGTGAAGAGGAACTTTTGGGACTTCATCAGGATCAAATACTTCTGCACAGCAAAGGAAACTGTCAATGAAACAAAGAGGCAACCCAGGATTGCGAGAAGATATTTGCAAATGACAGTACAGAAAAAAGGTTGATATCTAGGATCTATAAAGAACTCCTCAAACTCTACACACACAAAACAGACAATCATATAAAAAATTGGACAGAAGGTAAGAACAGACACCTCTCCAATGAAGCCATAGAAATGGCTATCAGACACATGAAAAAATGTTCATCATCACTAGCCAACAGGGAAATGCAAATTAAAACCACATTGAGATAGCACCTTACACCAGTTAGAATGGCCAAAATTAGCAAGACAGGAAACATGTGTTGGGGAGGATGTGGGGAAAGGGGAAACCTCTTACACTGCTGTCCTGAATACAAGTTGGTACACGCACTTTGGAGAAAAGAATGGAGATTCCTCAAGAAAATTAAAAACAGAGCTTCCTATGACCGTGCAATTGCACTACTTGGTATTTACCACAAAGATACAGATGTAGTGAAAAGAAGGGCCATCTGTACCCCAATATTTAGAACAGCAATAGCCATGGTCGCCAAACTGTGGATAGAACCAAGATGCTCTTCAAAGGACAAAAGGATAAGGAAGATGTGGGCCATATACACTATGGAGTATTATGCCTCCATCAGAAGCAATGAATACCCTACTTTTGTAGCAACATCGATGGGAATAGAAGAGATTCTACTGAGTGAAATAAGTCAAGCAGAGAGTGTCAATTATCATATGGTTTCACCTATGTGTGGAGCACATCAAATAGCATGGAGGACAAGGGGAGATGGATAGGAAAAGGGAATGGAGGGAAATTGGAAGGGGGGGTGAATCATGAGAGACTATGGACTCTGAAAATGAATTGGAGGGATTTAAGGGGCAGAGGGTCGGGGGTTTGTGGGAACCAAAAGGTGAGTATTATAGAGGGCATGGATTGAATGGAACACTGGTTGTGGTTCTAAAACAATGAAGAGGGTTACACTGAAAAGAGATTTAAAAAATGAACAGTTGTATGACAATAAGCTAGGCCCCCTAGGTGAAATGGATGTATTCCCAGAAAACTACACAATCCCAAAATTGAACCAGGAAGACAGTCACAACTTGCATAGACCGTTAACCAGTAACGGTATTGAAGTCATGACCAAAAACCTCACAAAAGTTCCATCCACGTCCTCTGTTGATGGACATCTAGGTTCTTTCCATAGTTTGGCTATTGTGGACAGTGCTGCTAAAAACATTCTGGTGCATGGGCCCCTTCGGATCACTACATTTGTATCTTTCGGGCAAATACCCAGTAGTGCAATTGCTGGGTCATAGGGTAGTTCTATTTTCAACATTTTGAGGAACTTCCATGCTGTTTTCCAGAGTGGTTTCACCCGCTTGCATTCCCACCAACAGTGTAGGAGGGTTCCCCTTTCTACGCATCCTCGCCAGCATCTGTCATTTCCTGACTTGTTAATTTTAGCCATTCTGACTAGTGTGGGGTGATATCGCATTGTGGCTTTAATTTTTATATCCCTGATGCTGAGTGATATGGAGCACTTTTTCATGTGTCTGTTGGCCATCTGGATGTTTTCTTTGCAGAATTGCCTGTTCATGTTCTCTAACCATTTGAAGATTGGATTATTTGTTCTTTGGGTGTTGAGTGTGCTAAGCTCTTTACAGATTTGGACACTAGCCCTTTATCCGATATGTCATTTCCAAATATCTTCTCCCATTCTGTCAGTTGTCTTTTGGTTTTGTTAACTGTTTCCTTTGCTGTGCAAAAGCTTTTGTTCTTGATGAAATCCCAATAGTTCATTTTTTCCCTTGCTTCCCTTGCCTTTGGCGATATTCCTAGGAAGATGTTGCTGCCGCTGAGGTCGAAGAGGTTGTTGCCTGTGTTCTCCTCAAGGATTTTGATGTATTCCTTTCTCACATCGAGGTTCTTCATCCACTTTGAGTCTATTTTTGTGTGTGGTGTAAGGAAATGGTCCAATTTCCTTTTTCTGCATGTTGCTGTCCAATTTTCCCAACGCCATTTATTGAAGAGACATTTTTCCATTGGACATTCTATCCTGCTTTGTCGAAGATTAGTTGACCATAGAGTTGAGGGTCTAGTTCTGGGTTCACTGTTCTGTTCCATTGATCTCTGTGTCTGTTTTTGTGCCAGTACCATGCTGTCTTGATGATGACAGCTTTGTAATAGAGCTTGAAGTCCAGAATTGTGATGCCACCAACTTTGGCTTTCTTTTTCAATATTCCTTTGGCTATTCGAGGTCTTTTATGGTTCCATGTAAATTTTAGGATTATTTGTTCCATTTCTTTGAAAAAGATGGATGGTACTTTGATAGGAATTGCATTAAATGTGTAGATTGCTTTAGGTAGCACAGATATTTTCACAATATTTATTCTTCTAATCCAGGAGCATGGAATATTTTTCCATTTCTTTGTGTCTTCCTCAATTTCTTCCATGAGTACTTTATAGTTTTCTGAATATAGATTCTTTGCCTCTTTGGTTAGGTTTATTCCTAGGTATCTTATGATTTTGGGTGCAACTGTAAATGGGACTAGAGGGTATCATGCTTATCAAAATAAGTCAAGCAGAGAAAGAAAACTACCATATTATCTTCCTGATATGAGGAGGTGGAAATGCAATGGGCAGGAGAGGTTAAGGGGTAGGAGAAGTATAAATGAAAGAAGATGGGATTGGGAGGGAGACAAACCATAAGTGACTCTTAATCTCATGAAAGAAACTGAGGGTTGCTGGGGGGAGGGGTGTTGGGTGAAGAGGGTTTGGGTTACGGGCATTGGGGAGGTTATGTGCTATGGGGAGTTCTGTGAAGTGTGTAAACCTGGTGATTCACAAACCTGTATCAGGGATAAAAATATATGTTAATAAAAAATAAAAAAAAATAAAAATGAAAAAAAAATCTCCCACCCCAACAAAAAGAGCCCAGGATCTGATGAATTTTCTGGCCAATTCTACCAAACCTTCAGAGAAGAAGTAACACCTATTCTCCTGAAGCTCTTTCCAAAAACTGAAGCAGAAGGAAAACTTCCATATACTTTTAATGAAGCCAGCACTATGCTCATCCCAAAAACAGGCAAATAACTCACCAAAAGGATAAATGTTCATCATCACTAGCCATCAGGGAGATTCCAATTAAAACCACATTTAGATATCACCTTACACCAGTTGGAATGACCAAAAGTAGCAAGACAGGAAACAACATGTGTTGGAGAGGTTGTGGAGAAAGGGGAACCCTCTTATACTGTTGGTGGGAATGCAAGTTGGTACAGCCTCCCTGGAGAACAGTGTTGGAGAATCCTCAAGAAATTAAAAACAGAACTTCTCTATGGCCCAGCAATTGCACTCCTGGGTATTGACCCGAAAGATACAGGTGGAGTGAAAAGAAGGGCAATCTGTACCCCAATGTTTATAGTATCAATGGCCACGGTCGCCAAACTGTGGAAAGAAGCAAGATGCCCTTCAACGGACGAATGGATTAGGAAGATGTGGTCCATATACACTATGGAGTATTATGCCTCCATCAGAAAGGATGAATACTCAACTTTTGGAGCAACATGGACGGGACTGGAAGAGATTATGCTAAATAAAATGAGTCAAGCAGAGAATCAATGATCATATGATTTAACTTATTTGTGGAGCATAACAAATAGTATGGAAGGCATGGGGAGTTAGAGAGTAGAAGGGAGTTGGGGTAATTGGAAAGGTAAGTGAACTATGAGAGAGTATGGACTCTGAAAAACAATCTTAGGAGTTTAAAGTTGCGGGGGTGTGGGAGGTTGGGATACCAGGTAGTGGGTATTATAGAGGGCACATATTGCATGGAGCACTGGGTGTGGTGAAAAAATAATGAATACTGTTATGCTGAAAATAAATTAATTAATAAAAAAAGAAATAATAAAAAAAAGGATTGCTGCCTTCCCGTTCAGATCAGGAACATGACAAGTATGCCTACTCTCACCACACTTGTTCAACTAAGTACTAGAAGTCCTATCAACAGCAATCAGACAACAAAGAGAAATAAAAGGTATCCAAATTAGCAATGAAGTAGTCAAGCACTCTTCGCAGATGACATGATTCTTTATAAGGAAAACCCAAAAGACTCCACCCCCAAACTACTAGAACTCATACAGCAATTCAGCAACGTGGCTGCATACAAAATCAATGTACAGAAATCTGTGGCTTTCTTATACAGTAACAATGAAAATACAGAGTGGGAAATTAGAGGTTTACTACAAAGCTGAGATCATCAAGATAGCATGGTATTGGCATAAAAAAAAGACACATAGACCAGTGGAACAGAGTAGAGAGCCCATATATGGACCCTCAACTCTATGGGCAAATAATCTCTGACAAAACAGGAAAACATATACAGTGGGAAAAGTCAGTCTCTTCAATAAATGGTGCTGTGTAAACTGGGAAGCTCTATGTAGAAAAATGAAACTTGACCATTCTCTTACACCGTACACAAAGATAAACTCCAAATGGATAAAAGACCTCAACATGAGACAGGAATCCATCAGAACCCTAGAGGAGAACATAGGCAGTAATCTTTTCGATATCAGCCACAGCAACTTTTTTCAAGAACTGTCTCCAGAGACAAAGGAAAAAAAGTGAAAATGAACTTTTGGGACTTCATCAAAATCAAAAGCTTCTGCACAGCAAAGGAAACATTTAAGAAAACAAAGAGGCAACCCACGGAATGGGAGAAGGTAATTGCAAATGACAGTACAGACAAAAGGTTGATATCCAGTATCTATAAAGAACTCCTCAAACTCAGAGTTGAGGGAAATTGGAAGGAGAGGTAAACCATGAGAGACTATGGACTCTGAAAAACTATCTGAGTGTTTTGAAGAGGCAGGGGGTGGGAGGTCGGGGTACCAGGTGGTCAGCATTACAGAGGGCATGGATTGCATGGAGCACTGGGTGTGGTGTAAAATAATGAATACTGTTATGCTGGAAATAAATAAAATATAAATTAAAAAAAAAGAAAAAGAAGATTGGGAGCATCACTTTGCCCAATTTCAAGGGTAAATACAAAGCTGTGATCACCAAGACAGAATGGTACTGGCATAAAAACAGACACATAGACATGTGGAATAGAGTAGAGAGCTCATATATTGACCATGAACTCTATGGTCAAATAATCTTCAACAAAGCGGGAAAATATACAGTGGAAAATATACAGTCTTCTTCAATACATGGTGCTGGGAAAATTGGGACAGCTCTGTGTAGATGAATGAAACTCGACCATTCTCTTCCACCATACACAAAGAGAAACTCGAAATGGATAAAACAGCTCAACATTGGGGGGACGGGACAGATGGCAGGCAAGTAGGAGGAGGCGACTTTTCAATCTGTACACTAAAGTGAGCTATTACCAACCAAAGAACTACGATCACCTATAAATCAGCCTGAGGTCAGAATTATACACGTCTGGATCTCTATAATGGCAGAAGACGCCGGTGGGCAGGTAAATTGCGGTGGGAAAGGCAGACTGATATTAGAAGATAAACAAAAGGGGGAGGGAGCCACCAGAGGTGACTGGTTCAAAAGTAATACCCCCAATATGAGCGAGAGTTCCCTGAGTCTGGGGACCAGCATTAACTTGGAGACTGATTGAAAGCACTCCAAAAGCACAAAGTATCATGGGGGTGGTACTGTAGGAATTGGGGCGGCGAGGGACAGTGGCTTAAGTCCCCAGTCCCAGGACATCCTACCTTGGCCCTGAGCCAGTTGGAGTGCGGTTGAGAAACCAGGTCTTTGCCCCTGAGCCGCCAGCACGCCTGATTGCCTGGGGTCTGGCTCCTGTGAGGGGCCAGGAGTCACATCATAGGACAGAATGCTTGAGCCCTGCTACAGAGCCTGAGATGCATGCACCCACATCCTTTCCTGAGAGATGTACACAAAAGCCCAGCTGGCGCTCTTTGACCCGCGCCATTGTTTCAGAGCCTAAGACGTGCGCCCCAAACTCTCCTGTGAGAGAGGTGCGCGAAGGGCCAGGCTGGTGCTCTCGGACCTGCGCCCCTTCTCAGAGCCTGAGACATGTGCACGACCCACATCCCTCCTGAGAGAGTCCTGCGCAAGCCTGGCGCTCTTAGACCCAGAAAGTCCAGGCACTCCCAGCCCCGGCCAGTGGGAAAATCTCAGTGTGCGATCTCTGCTTGGAACCTCTCTAGAAGTCTGGAGCTGTCCATACAGCCACCACTGCCATGGTTTGTGGTACAAGCAGAAGATCCTGCGTCCCCAGGGACCGCGACTCAGAACCTGCTCTGCAGGCGGCCAAGGGGGAATCTCATCTGGGCTCTGCAGCCAGACTGAGGCTTCTCTCTGGGACGGAGGTCAGGGTGCAGTCTGTTTTCCTCTAAAACTACAAAAACCATCAAAAGTGGTCAAGGCGAGAGGGAAAAGAAAAAGTGAACAAACATAAAACCCTCCAGAGAACAAAAGTCTGAAAAAAAAACAAAAAACTGTTTCCTCAGAGCCCACCCCCTTGAGGGGGACTGGAGGACTTAACTCAGGGAACACCATTGACTGAAAACCCACGTGGCAGGCCCCTCCCCCAGAAAACCTACCAGGAAAGATGTTCACCATCAACCATCAACAGGAAAATCCAAATAAAATATCTCCATGAGATATTAACTCACACTATCAGATTGGCTAACGGCACCAGCACAAGAAAACAGATGTTGGTAGGATGTGGATAAAAACGACCCTCTTACACTGTTGGGGAATGCAAGCTGCTGAACCCACTGCAGAAAAGATTATGACTGTTCCTCAATGCGTTAAATATAGAACTACATTATGATCCAGCAATCACACTACCGTGTGTTTACCCAATGAACATGAGAACAATAACTCAAAAGGATACATGTGCCCCTATGTTTTTTGCAACATTATTTACAGTATTACAATATGGAGGCAATCCAAGTATCTCTTGATAAATTGATAAATGAGATGATACATGTACACACACACACACACACACACACAGTGGGAAATAGCTCATCCATAAAAAAATGAAATCTTGCCATTTACAGACACATGGATGGAGCTAGAGAGTACTGTCCTAAGTGAAATCCATCAGTTAGAGAAAGACAAATGCCTTGTGATGTCACTCTTACATGGAATTTAAGAAATGAACATACATAAATAAAGGAGAAAGAAGATACAAAGCAAAATGCCGAATCTGTGGTTACCATAGTGGAAGTGGATGGAGGGATGAGTGAAATGGATGACGGGGACTAAGAGTACACTTTACTTGATGACAGCTGAGTATACATAGAATCACTATATCACTACATTGTACACTTAAAACTAATATACCACTGTATGTTAACTCTACCTGAATTAAAATAAACAATAAAAGCGTTTTTCTTTCAGTAAACTATTTGAAAAATATTTTGCTGTGCAATGTTCATAAGACATACTTGTGATACTATAACTGTACAATAATTATTCACTCTATGCTTGGAATTCAAATTTCACTGAATTCTTATACTTTTCCTGTTAACTGTAACAGGGTGAGGACCTATGCTTTCAATAGTGTAAGTAGAGACAGATGTCACTTCACTGTCCAGAAAGCTATTATTGTTTCTGTTTTCATTTGAGATTGTCATACAGTATGAGACAAATTTCAGAGCAGGTTTGTTATGCACTCTGGATCTCTAATTCAGTGGTCATTACCTAGATCTGTTTGGATGGTAAGTTCCTATGGATGGGCTTGCTTCCAAGCACATACCTGGGAGACAAATGTGGGTGGGCTGTGTGTGGGCTGTGTGTGAGTACCAAGTACATACAAGGGTTGGATCCCTCCCCTGATCTAGGAATGGCAATGGGAGTGGGTATGGGAGGAAGAAGCAACAGGAAACCGCTAAGGTTGAAAGCAGGGTGTCTGGGTCAAGTGATCTTGAGATGCAGGGCTTGAAGTCTGTTCTGAGCTACCTCTGGGTAGAAAAGGAGGAAGGAAAAAGGAGAAATTGCCTGCACCTGGCCCATACCAGCTTCCCACCACTACTGGTACACATCAGTCTACACAGCGGACACCGCCTGGGCTAAAGATGGGCTGTCTTGGATCCCTCAGCCCTCAGTGGGACAGATGGCTCCAGGGCTCAGGGACATGCTGAGGGAGATGGGAAGGAAGGCTGCCTCTCCCAAGTCATCCCCTCCTTGAGCAGGCAGACCTCCAGGACTGCTAAAAACCCACTGGCAGTTTTTTTTTTAAGATTTTATTTATTTATTTGGCAGACAGAAATCACAAGTAGGCAGATAGGCAGGAAGAAAGAGAGAGGAGGAAACAGGCTCCACACTGAGCCTGGAGCCCGATGCAGGGCTTGAGCCCAAGGACCCTGGCTTCAACCCATTGAGCCACCCAGGTGCCTCCCCACTGGCAGTTTTGAAAGACATGCCATAAATGAACTAAGTCATTGAAAAATATAAAACAATATTCGTTTTTAAGTTCAGAGCTGTCAGCTCATGAAGTGAGAAGATCTTCCCTGAGGAATACTGAGGGAAGGGCAGGTCAGGTTGCAAAGAGAGATGTGGATTTCTTGATTGGGGACCTGTAGCCCCCTTCCAGGACAAGGTATTGTCCTCAACTCACAGTGGAACCATAAAAGTTAGGGTTAGGGTTAATGTTAGGGTTAGGGTTAGGGAAGCCTTCAAACAAGAGATGCATTCTCATTCATTCCCCCACAGAGGCCATACCCATCCCTGGGCTCCCCAGCTTCCCGAAAAGTTGGAGGAAGATGAACGGCTACTACCCACCCCTCAACTCTGCTCCTGGAAAGCTCCCCTTCACCAGGGCCCCCGGGTGTTCCGCATCATCTTGACGCATATTAAGGGCGGCCGGAACATTCCCCAAGCAAGAAAGGGCCCTCAGCCACGGGTAACTGGGTAGTCCCCAGGGCTGCCCAATACTGGCCAATTCTCACTATCGTTCTGCCCAAATCAGTATTGATTTGGCCGGTAAAAGCCTGGTGAACTCGCTTCGGGTGCTGAGAAAGGGCCCTCAGCATGAAGGACATAGCATCCACAGGGCTGCCCAACGCAGGCCTATTCTGATGAGCATTCTGCTCAAATAGATAACAATATGGGCAAAATGCTTGTGAGAATTGGCGGCCCTATTGGCTAACTCACTTTAGGAGCACCAGGTCTACAGGGTTGATCCTAACCCTCAACTAAGGCTTCTGGGTGGGTCACCATAGTGTCGGCATATATGTGCTGCCCTGCCCCTACCACCTAACCCTAACCCTAGTTTGGGTGTTCAAGCTTCCATCCCCAGAGGCCTGGCTCCCTAGACTTTGAGTCTAGGGACCCCATAGTCCCAACACAGGATTCTGGCTGCCACCCATGAGGAAACTGGACCCCATGGCCCTGTCCAAAACCCTCCTGGCTAGAGAAACTTCCATGCCTCCTAAAGACACCCACAGCTTACAAGGACCCACACACCACAATCCTGGAGCCTGATGGGCCACCAGAGCAATGCCCTCAACTCAGCCATCTGGAGATCCTGGGTCTGCTCTGGCATATCAGGCCTGCCATTCTCCAAGGACCAAACCCTAACCCTACTTTGGTGTTCAGGCTCTGGACCCCAGAGGTCTAAAACCCAATCCCTCCCATGGATGGGAGCATCAGATTGATGGCCTTCCTCAGACTCTTAGTCAGGAGGAGACCATTTCATTTTGTGCTCTCTAACACCCTCAGAGCCCTGGAACTCGGCATGCTCCCCTGAGGCCATTCTGACATCTTTGATCCTCCAGACCAAAGACTGAGGAGTGTCCTGATTCCCGCCCTCAACTATGCCCTTGGATTTGTCGACATCTGTGCTGGCAGATCCGACCTGCCTTGTCTCTAAGTAACCCTATCCCTAACCCAAACCCTAATACTAACCCTAGCACAGGTTGAGTGTTCCACTCTCAATCCTCCAATGCCTGGTCCCCAAAGCCCCGAGATGGGGGACCCCTGAGCTGCACAGCGTCATTGCACCTGATCCCAGGAGGACACACTGCCATTTGGAAATGTACTGAACCCACGGAGTAGAAGGAACCTGCTTGCCTTCTTGAGGCCATCCCCATTTCTGGCGGCCCCAAGGACAAGGAACCGAGTCTCACGGTCCTGTAGACATGCGCCCCCAACTCAGGCATCGAGCTGGGTCACCACAGCACTGGCAGGTAGGAGATGACATGCCTCTATGACTTAACCCTAAGCTTCATTTGCGTATTCTGGCTTCCCACCCCAGAGGTCTGGCTCCCTAGCCCTCCAGACTGGGGATCCCGTATTCCCAATGCAGGAATCTGGCTGCCAAACCAGAGGAAACTGGACCCCATGGCCCTGTGCAGGACCTCCTGTGCTGGAGAAAACTCCATGCCCTTAAAGATTCCCAACTTCTGAGGACCCACACACCACAATCCCAGAGCCCGACGGACTGACAGATAAATGTCCTTAACTCAGCCCTCCAGAGAGCCTGAGTCTGCACTGGCACATCAGGCCTACTGTTCTCCCAGAACCAAAACCTAACCCTAGGTTGGGTTCTCAGGACCAGGACCCCGACACATGACACCCAATCCCTTCCATGGATGGGAGCATCAGACTGATACCCATATTCAGAGTCTCAGACAGAAGGAGACTATTTCATTTGGGGCTCTCTAACACCCTCAGAGCCCTAGAAACCAGCATGCTCCCCTGATGCCATTCCCGCCATCTTTGCCCCTCCAAGCAAAAAACCCAAGGCCTGAGGAGCCTCCTGCATCCCGTCCTCAACTCAGTGCTTGTGTGAGCCTATATCTGTGTTTCCAGATCCGACTTGCCTTGTCCCTAAGACATAGTCCTAACCCTAAGCCTAACTGTAACCCTAATCCCAAACTCTAACCGTAATCTTAAACACTAGCCCCACCCTATCCCTAACTCTGACTCTAAACCTAACATTTTCCCCCAAGACATAACCGTAACCCTTGTCCCTAAGACATAACACTAGACCTAACCGCTAACCCTAACCCTATCCCTAATCTATATCCCTAACTCTAACCCTCCAGACAGGGGATTCAACATCCACACTAGGAGACTCTGCTTGCCCTCCAGAAAGAAAGATGCATGAGTACCTACACACACTCGCATCATCGGCAGCGCCTCGGACATAATGCCGGATTCTGCCACAAGCCAGATGCATGTCCACTCAGCCCCGAGGGAGCCCACCTCAATACCAGCATATCAGAGCTTCCATGCCACTAGTCCTTAACCCTAACCCGAGGTTGTGTGTACAGGCTTCTGTAGCCTTAGGTCTAGCCCACAAACTGGCCAGATTGGAGACGCCTGAGACTCACTCTGGCACTCTGCCAGCTGGCTATGTTGTTATGGTGTCATTTGTAGCTAGTCAGACCTCAGAGCAGGGAATAACTTCATGTCCCCTAAGGCAAGCCTCGGCATCTGATCCCCTCCTGAACAAAAACCCAGATTCACACGAGCCACCTATTACCCGTCCTCAACTCAGCCCTCCATGGAGCCCGCCTCAGCACTGGCAGAGCAGACCTGTCATGCCCCTAGGCCATAACCCTAACCCTAGTTTGGGTTTTCAGGCTTCCATTCTGAGATTCCAGGCAACAAACCCCCGGATTAAGGAACCTTGACATACACACTAGGACTCCACTCGCCATACAGTAGAAACCTATGCCATTTGGAGTTGTGCTGAACTGTCAGAGCGGGAGAAACCTGCCCCTATAAAGACACTCCCACCATCTGTGGCCCCCCGGTCGTAAAATCGGATTCTGCTGAGCTGCTGGACACACGCCCTCAACTCAGCCCTGAGGGGACCCCACCTCAACATCAGTAGATTGGGTCACCATGTCCCTAGGCCCTTACTTTTACCCCTGTTTGGGTTTTCAGGCTTCCATCCCCAAGTCCCCTAGATTAAGGACTACTGAGCGACACCACAGGGCTCCACCTGCCACTCGGGAGGAAACCATGTGGTTTGGAGCTGAACCGAACCCTCAGACCAGGAGAAACCTGTAAGCCCCCCTAACGCCATCACTACCATGAGTCACCCCCATGGCCATAAAACCGGATCCTGCTGTGATACCATATCTATGCCCTCAACTCAGCCCTTCAGGAGCCCACATCAGCACCAGCACATCGGGCCTGCCATGTCCTTAGCCCTTAACCCTAACCCTAGGTAGGGTGTACAGGCTTTCATGCTCAGATGCCTGTCCCCCAAGACCACCAGACTGGCCACTTCTGAGATTCATGCCAGTATAGATTAAGGATGCCTCAGTGACACCCCAGGATGGCATCTGCCACACAGGAGGAAACCATGCCATTTGGAGCTCTGCAGAACCCTCAGGGTGGGAGAAAACTCCATTCAACCCTGAGTTCACCCCCAGGGCACAAAGTTGGAGACTGACATGCCCCTTGATATCCACCCTGAAGTCATCCCACCAGGGAGCCCATCTCAGCAACAGCAGATTGAGCATGCCATGCCCCTAGGACCTTAGCATAACTCTAGTTTCTGAATTCAGGCTTCCTGAATTCATGCTCCCCCAAGAGGACTAGTCCCCAAACTCCCCAGATTCAGGACCCCTCTGTAACAAGCCGGAAACCTGACCACCATGCAGGGGGAAGCCATGTGATTTGGAGCTCCACAGTTCCCTCAGAGAGGGAGAAACCAGCATGCCCCTCTAAAGCCACCCCCACCATCAGCCATCTCTCTGGCCAGAAACCCTGACACTTCTACGTTGCAGGACACATAGCCTCAACTCAATCCCGAGGGTATCCCACCTCAGTGTCAGCAGATCAGGCCTGCCTTGCCCCAAGGCCATGACCCTAACTCTTGGTTGCATTGTCAGGCATCCTTCCCCAGAGGCCTGTCCCACAAACTGGCAGATGGAGATGCCCTGTCACTCACTCTGGCCCGACTGCCAGCTGCCTATGTTGTTATGGAGCCATTTTGTACAGTGACCTCAGAGCAGGGAATACTACTTTCGTGTCCCCTAAGGCAAGCCTCGGCATTTCTGATCCCCTCCTGAACAAAAAACCCAGGACATTCACACGAGCCACCTATTACCCGTCCTCAACTCCGCCCTCCATGGAGCCCGCCTCAGCACTGGCAGATCAGACCTTCATTCCCCTAGGCCATAACCCTAACCCTAGTTTGGGTTTTCAGGCTTCCATTCTGAGATTCCAGGCAACAACCCCCTGGATTAAGGAACCTTGACATACACCCTAGGGGACTCCACTCGCCATACACAGTAGAAACCTATGCCATTTGGAGTTGTGCTGAACTGTCAGAGCGGGAGAGAGAAACCTGCCCCTATAAAGACCACTACACCACCATCTGTGGCCCCCCGGGTCGTAAAATCGGATTCTGCTGAGCTGCTGTACCACGACGCCCTCAACTCAGCCCTGAGGGGACCCCACCTCAACATCAGTAGATTGGGTCGCCATGTCCCTAGGCCCTTACTTTTACCCCCTGTTTGGGTTTTTCAGGCTTTCCATCCCCAAGTCCCTAGATTAAGGACTACTGAGCGACACCACAGGGGCTCCACCTGCCACACGGGAGGAAACCATGGTGGTTTGGAGCTGAACCGAACCCTCAGACCAGGAGAAACCTGTAAGCCCCCCTAACGCCATCCCACTACCATGAGTCACCCCCATGGCCATAAAAACCGGATTCTGCTGTGATACCATATCTATATGCCCTCAACTGCAGCCCCTTAGAGGAGCCCACACATCAGCACCAGCACATCGGGCCTGCCATGTCCTTAGCCCTTTAACCCTAAAACCCTAGGTAGGGTGGGTGTACAGGCTTTCATGCTCAGATGCCTGTCCCCCAAGACCACCAGACTGGCCACTTCTGAGATTCATGCCAGTATAGATTTAGGATGCCTCAGTGACACCCCAGGATGGCATCTTGCCACACAGGAGGAAACCATGCCATTTGGAGCTCTGCAGAACCCCTCAGGGTGGGAGAAACCTCCATTCCATTCAACCCTGAGTTCACCCCCCAGGGCACAAAGTTGGAGTCTGACATGCCCCCTGATACCACCTTGAAGTCATCCCACCAGAGAGCCCCATCTCAGCAACAGCAGATTGAGCATGCCATGCCCCTAGGACCTTAGCATAAAACTCTAGTTTTCTGAATTCAGGCTTCCTGAATTCATGCTCCCCCCAAGAGGACCTAGTCCCCAAACTCCCCAGATTCAGGACCCCTCTGTAACAAGCCGGAAACCTGACCACCATGCAGGGGGGAAGCCATGTCATTTGGAGCTCCACAGTTCCCTCAGAGAGGGAGAAACCAGCATTGCCCCTCTAAAGCCACCCCCACCATCAGCCATTCCCTCTGGCCAGAAACCCTGACACTTCTACGTTGCAGGACACATAGCCTCCAACTCAATCCCAAGGGTATCCCACCCTCAGTGTCAGCAGATCAGGCCTGCCTTGCCCCAAGGCCATGACCCTAACTCTTGGTTGCATTGGTCAGGCATTCTTCCCCAGAGGCCTGTCCCCCAAAGCCCTCTATTATTGGTAACCTTGGACCCACACTGTAGGAGTTCACCTGCCACCCAACAGGAAACTAGTCCCTTTGGATCTGTGCAGAACCCTCAGAGTCAGAGAAACCTGCATGCCCCCAGCAGGACCCCTGCATGTTCTGCAGCCCCCTAACTACAAACCCAGAGCCTGATGCACCACCCGACCCCCATCATCAACTCAGATCCTTGGGGAACTCACCTCAACACCAACAGTTTGGGTCCACCATGCCACTAGCTCAGCTCTCCTCAAAGACCCCTGTCAGCTCTAGGCAGACCTGGAACTCCCCGTATGTGGCAAAGCTCTGGGATCCCCCCTCCTCCTTCTCAATTTACACTGTCCCAGGCATTAATGAGAAAGGCGAAAGCTACCTCCTGAACGCTTAATACCTCCTTTCCTCTTCTGCCATATTTTTCTCCAATTACCTTTGTACCTGGGCAGACTGGAAGGAACATATCTATGGAACATGAACATGCTCTGACATCTGAATCTTCCTGGAAGCTTTTTGAGGGCTCCTGATGCAAACAGAAACTAGTGTATCATACAACAGTGTGTTGGAAAGTGATCATTGACAGAACAGTAGAGCAAAAATCCCTCCATTTTTACCTCACTCCTCATGAAGTAGAGCATGGTGTTCTTCTTTCCTTCCTTGACTTCCATTCCAATTTGTTTCCATGCAGTGTTCATTCCTTTGCTTCAAGGGTAAGATTTTGTGATTCTCCACCTGCATAGAACACCCAGAGCTCATCACAGTCCCTAATAGTTGTCACCCATTTAGCCCTTCCACCCACACCCCTGTCCTCTAGCAACGATCAGTTTGTGCTCTAAGTTTGAGTGTGTTTCTTCATTGGCCTTTTCCCCTCACTATGTTCATCTGTTTTCGTTCTGAAAATCTACAGAATCCAAGTTACAGGCTATTGGTCTTTTCTTACTGATTTTACTTAGCTAAATCCACTGCAGATCCATCCACATCCTTACAGATGATAAGATTTCATCCTTTTTGAACCTGGCTCTTATTCCATTAAGAAGATGTGGGAGACAATGTTTATAGCAGCAATGGCCATGGTCGCCTAACTGTGGAAAGAACCAAGATGCCCTTCAACAGACGAATGGATAAGGAAGATGTGATCCATATACACTATGGAGTATTATGCCTCCATCAGAAAGGATGAATACCCAACTTTTGTAGCAGCATGGACGGGATGGGAAGAGTTTATGCTGAATGAAGTAAGTCAGGCAGAGAGAGTCAACTATCATGGTTTCACTCATTTGTGGATCATAACAAATAGCATGGAGGACAAGGAGGGTTAGAGAGGAGAAGGGAGTTGGTGGAAATTGGAAAGGGAGGTAAACCATAAGAGACTAGGGACTCTGAAATACAATCTGAGGGTTTTGAAGGGGCAGGGGTGGGAGTTTGGGGGAACCAGGTGGTGGGTATTGGAGAGGGCACGGATTGCATGGCGCAATGTGTGTGGTGCAAAATAAATACAGTTATTCTAGAAAATAAATAAATATATTAAAAAAAAAGAGAAAGATGATGTGGGTGAATGAATATACACACACAGGCATATATATACATACATATAAAATATATATGTATGTATATATATGCCTGTGTGTGTATATATGTCTGTGTGCCTGGAATCTGATGCACCTCCAGACATGTGCCCTCAACTCAGCCCACCAGAGAACCTGCCATGGTTCTAGGCCCTATCCCTAATCCTAGTTTGGGTTTTCTGGCTTCCATCCCAAAAGACCTGGCCCCCAAACCAGCCTCATTAAGGACCCCTGAGTGTTATCCCAGAATTCAGCCTCCCATGTAGTAGGAAGATGTGCCATATGAAGCTTCACAGAACCCTCAGAGAGGGAGAAACCCGCATACCCCACTAAAGTGACCCCCACACACACCATCTGCAGCCCCCCTGGCCACAAACCCGGATTCTGAGGCACCGCCTGACATATGCCCTCAACTCAGCCCCACGTTGATCGTGTCAGTGCTGACAGATTGGGCCTGCCATGTCCCTAGGTCCTAATCCTAATCCTAGGTGGGGTGTACAGGCTTCTGCACCCAGAGGCCTGGTCCTTAAGTCCAGATTAAGGATGCCTGATACTCATGCTGGGACTCTGTTTGCCACGCAGGGCACAGCTGTGCTGTTTGGAGCTGTGCTGAACCCTCAGAGCTGGAGAAACTTCCATGGACCCCTGAAGTCACTCCCAGGTTATGTGAATGCCTGGACACAAACCCAGAGGGTAACGTTCTGTCTGACACCCAAATTCAACTAAGTGCACCAGGGCACCTGCCTCAGCACTGGCATATCAGGTCTGCCATGCCCCTAGGCCTTAACCCTATCCCTAATTTGGGTTTTCAGACTTCCATCCCAAGAGGCCTGACCCCAAGCCCCCAAGATTAAAGACCCCTGGTGAAACCCCAGGACTCTGCCCACCATGCAGGAGGAAACCATGCTGTTTGGAGCTGTGTCAAATCCTCAGAGCGGGAGAAACCTGCATGCCCCACCTGAGGCCATCCCCACCTTCTTTTTTTTTTTTTTTTACAGTCTACAGATCCATTTTATTTTTTTTAATAATCTTTCTTTTTTTATTAATTTTTATTTTTTATAAACATATATTTTTATCCCCAGGGGTACAGGTCTGTGAATCACCAGGTTTACACACTTCACAGCACTCACCAAAGCACATACCATACCCAATGACCATAATCACACCCGCTTCTCCCAAACCCCCTCCCCCCAGCAACCCTCAGTTTGTTTTGTGAGATTAAGAATTACTTATGGTTTGTCTCTCTCCCAATCCCATCTTGTTTCATTTATTCTTCTCCTACCCACATAAGCCCCAATGTTGCATCACCAATTCCTCATATCAGGGAGATCACATGATAGTTGTCTTTCTCTGCTTGACTTATTTCGCTAAGCATGATACGCTCTAGTTCCATCCATGTTGTCGCAAATGGCAAGATTTCATTTCTTTTGATGGCTGCATAGTATTCCATTGTGTATATATACCACATCTTCTTGATCCATTCATCTGTTGATGGACATCTAGGTTCTTTCCATAGTTTGGCTATTGTGTACATTGCTGCTATAAACATTCGGGTGCACGTGCCTCTTTGGATCACTACGTTTATATCTTTAGGGTAAATACCCAATAGTGCAATTGCTGGGTCATAGGGCAGTTCTATTTTCAACATTTTGAGGAACCTCCATGCTGTTTTCCAGAGTGGCTGCACCAGCTTGCATTCCCACCAACACTGTAGGAGGGTTCCCCTTTCTCCGCATCCTCGCCAGCCTCTGTCATTTCCTGACTTGTTTATTTTAGCCATTCTGACTGGTGTGAGGTGATATCGCAATGTGGTTTTGATTTGTATTTCCCTGATGCCGAGTGATATGGAGCACTTTTTCATGTGTCTGTTGGCCAACTGGATGTCTTCTTTGCAGAAATGTCTGCTCATGTCCTCTGCCCATTTCTTGATGGGATTATTTGTTCTCTTGGTGTTGAGTTTGCTAAGTTCTTTATAGATTCTGGACACTTGTCCTTTATCTGATATGTCGTTTGCAAATATCTTCTCCCATTTTGTCAGTTGCCTTTTGATTTTGTTAACTGTTTCCTTTTCTGTGCAAAAGCTTTTGATTTTGATGAAGTCCCAATAGTTCATTTTTTCCCTTGCTTCCCTTGCCTTTTGCATTGTTCCAAGGAAGATGTTGCTGCGGCAGAGGTCGAAGAGGTTGCTGCCTGTGTTCTCCTCAAGGATTTTGATGGATTCCTTTCGCACATTGAGGTCCTTCATCCATTTTGAGTCTATTTTTGTGTGTGGTGAAAGGAAATGGTCCAATTTCATTTTTCTCCATGTGGCTGTCCAATTTTCCCAGCACCATTTATTGAAGAAGCTTTTTTTTTTCCATTGGACATTCTTTCCTGCTTTGTAGAAGATTAGTTGACTGTAGAGTTGAGGGTCTATTTCTGGGCTCTCTATTCTGTTCCATTGATCTATGTGTCTGTTTTTGTGCCAGTACCATGCTGTCTTGATGATGACAGCTTTGTAATAGAGCTTGAAGTCCGGAATTGTGATGCCACCAACGTTGGCTTTCTTTTTCAATATCCCTTTGGCTATTCGAGGTCTTTTCTGGTTCCATATAAATTTTAGGATTATTTGTTCCATTTCTTTGAAAAAGATGGATGGTACTTTGATAGGAATTGCGTTAAATGTGTAGATTGCTTTAGGTAGCATAGACATTTTCACAATATTTATTCTTCCAATCCAGGAGCATGGAACATTTTTCCATTTCTTTGTGTCTTCCTCAATTTCTTTCATGAGTACTTTATAGTTTTCTGAGTATAGATTCTGTGTCTCTTTGGTTAGGTTTATTCCTAGGTATCTTATGGATTTGGATGCAATTGTAAATGGAATTGACTCCTTAATTTCTCTTTCTTCTGTCTTGCTGTTGGTGTAGAGAAAATACAACGGTTCAAAATCTCTGGGACACAACAAAGGCAGTCCTGAGAGGAAAATATATAGCGGTACAAGCCTTTCTCAAGAAACAAGAAAGGTCTCAGGTACACAACCTAACCCTACACATAAAGGAGCTAGAGAAAGAACAAGAATGAAACCCTAAGCCCAGCAGGAGAAGAGAAATCATAAAGATCAGAGCAGAAATCAATGAAATAGAAACCAAAAAAAAAAAACAATAGAACAAATCAACGAAACTCGGAGCTGGTTCTTTGAAAGAATTAATAAAATTGATAAACCCCTGGCCCGACTTATCAAAAAGAAAAGAGGAAGGACCCAAATAAATAAAATCATGAATGAAAGAGGAGAGATTACAACTAACACCAAAGAAATACAAACTATTGTAAGAACATACTATGAGCAACTCTACGGCAATAAATTTGACAATCTGGAAGAAATAGATGCATTCCTAGAAACATATAAACTACCACAACAGAGCCAGGAAGAAATAGAAAGCCTGAACAGACCCATAACCAGTAAGGAGATTGAAACAGTCATTAAAAATCTCCAAACAAACAAAAGCCCAGGGCCAGACGGCTTCCCGGGGGAATTCTACCAAACATTTAAAGAAGAACTAATTCCTATTCTCCTGAAACTGTTCCAAAAAATAGAAATGGAAGGAAAACTTCCAAACTCATTTTACGAGGCCAGCAACAACTTGATCCCAAAACCAGATAAGGATCCCAACAAAAAAGAGAGCTATAGACCAATATCCTTGATGAACACAGATGCGAAAATACTCAGCAAAATACTAGCCAATAGGATTCAACAGTCCATTAAAAGGATTATTCACCAGGACCAAGTGGGATTTATTCCAGGGCTGCAAGGTTGGTTCAACATCCGCAAATCAGACAATGTGATACAACACATCAATAAAATAAAGAACAAGAACCATATGATACTCTCAATAGATGCTGAAAAAGCATTTGACAAAATACAGCATCCCTTCCTGATCAAAACTCTTCAAAGTGTAGGGATAGAGGGCACATACCTCAATATCATCAAAGCCATCTATGAAAAACCCACCGCAAATATCATGCAATGGAGAAAAACGGAAAGCTTTTCCACTAAGGTCAGGAACATGGCAGGGATGTCCATTATCACCACTGCTATTCAACATAGTACTAGAAGTCCTAGCCTCAACAATCAGAAAACAAAACGAAATTAAAGGCATCCAAATCGGCAAAGAAGAAGTCAAATTATCACTCTTCGCAGATGATATGATACTATATGTGGAAAATCCAAAAGAATCCACTCCAAAACTGCTAGAACTTATACAGGAATTCAGTAAAGTGTCAGGATATAAAATCAATGCACAGAAATCAGTTGCATTTCTCTACAACCCCCACCTTCCGCACACCATTGGCAACAAATGCCGGGGCTGACACTCAGCCTGTCACCCAGGAGGAAACCGTGCCAATTGAAGCTGAGTAGAACCCTCAGAGTGGGAGAAACTGCATGTCCCCCTGAGCACACCCTTCTCTGCTGTGGTCAGCGGTCCCCTGACCACAAACCTGGACCCTGTCATGCCACCAGACCCCTGCCCTCAATTCAGCCCCCCGGGATCCCTCCTCAGTGCCAGAAAATTAGGTCTTCCATGCTCCTGGCCCTAAACTTAACGATAGGTTGGGTTTTCAGTCTTCCTCCCAGAGGCTGGGCCCCCATTTCCTCCATATTTGGACCCCTGATCCCCAAACCAGGACTCCATCTGCAACCCAGGAGGAAACTGTTATGTTTGAAGCTGCACAGAACCCTCAGAATGGGAGAAACCTGAACAGCCCATGAAGCAACCTCCACCATCGGCCATCCCTCAGGCACAAACCCAGAGTGCAATGCACCACTTGACCATGAGCCTCAACTCATTGCCCTAGGCATCCTGCCTCAGCACCAGCAGATCAGGCCAGCCATGCCCCTGTGCTCTATCCCTAGCCCTAGGCTATACTTTCAGTCTTCTGTCCTCTGAGGATTCACACCAAAGCCCCACTGTTGGGTTACATCTGAACTATACCAGAATATTTCGTGTCCCCGTGAGACTATCCCACTCTCAGCAACCCCCTATTCACTACCTGGATCCTAACACTCACACTTACCTTCGTCCTCAACTCTGCTCCCCAGGCGCTCCTCTCAGGTTGGCAGTTTGAGCCTGACATGTCCTGAGCATTCCATTCCTAGGGGCCTGGTCCCCTGCCCCAAGCACTGGGGTCACCTTAGCCATACAACAGGACTCAGCCTAACACACAGGAGGAAAGTGTGCCATGTAGACCTCTAGAAATATTCAAAGCAAGAGAAAATGCCCATCTGAGCCCATCCCAGCAAACCACCAATTTCAGTGGCCTCTAGGCTACAAACCCTGTGCCTGACCTGAACGGGAACACTCATCTTTAATTTCTTAATTCCACACACACTGCCAGCTCTTTGGCCCTGCAATGCCCCTTGACCCGAACTCTATCCCTATGTTGGGCTCTCAGGTAACTGTCCCTTAAGGGAGGGCTCCAAAGCCCCAGGATTTGGGGATGGCTGAGCAATACCAGAGGACTCAGCCTCCCACCCAGAAGGAAATCTTTCCATAATGGACTCCAATAAGTATAGAGGTCAGTAGAAATATGATGGCCCATCTCTTTCCATCCCACTGAACTCCCACTTTCAATGCCCTGAGCCGCACACTCACCTTAACCCATGCCCTCAACTCAGCCCTCCAGGACACTCACCACATGGTTGGCAGTTCGGACATTCCATGCTCCTATGTCCTAACCATAACCCTATTTGGAGTTCTGAGAGCACCATCTGTAGAGGCCTGGCTCCCAAGCACCGGGTATTGGGAACACTTGAACAACACCAGAGGATCAGCCTGCCACACAAGGAAATTCCCTTTTTTACTCCAGACTGGATTCAGAGCATGAGAAATCTGAATGCAAACCTGAGACAATGTCAGTGAACCTACACTTTCATGCACACTCTGAACACAATCCCGAGCTTCATATACATCCTAAAACACCATTTTAACTCAGACCTTGTGAAGATCTCCACAGTTATGGATGATTGTATCTTCAGGCTTCAGGGCCTTAACCCAATGTAAGGTCTAGACATGGGTGAAAATATGAACAGACATTTCTCCAATGACAACACACATGTGACCAACAGATATATGCATAAATGTTCCACATCACATGGCTTCTGGGAAACGCAAATCTAAACCACATTAAGGTGTCCTATCACACAAGGAAGAACGTCTAAAATTAACAAGACATGAAACCACAAGTGTTGGTGATGATACAGAAAATGGGGAAGCTTCCTACACTCCTGGTGGGAATGCATACTGTTACATCCGCTCTGGAAAACAGTACAGGGTTTCTTCAAGATGTTAAAAGTAAAGTTACCCTAAAACACAGCAATTGCACCACAGGGCTTTTACTACAAAAATAGAGATGTAATGAAAAGAACTGACACCTGCACCCCAGTGTTCATTGCAACAATATCCACTATACCTAAACTATGGAAAGAACCCAGATACCTATGGACAGAGGGATGGATAAAGAAGATGTGGTTCATATATTCAATGGAATATTACTCAGCCATCAGAAAGGATGATTATTTATCATCACATCAACCCGGATGTGTCTGGAAGATATTATGCTGAGTAAAATATGGCAATGAAAGAAGCACAACTATCATATGGTTTCACTCATATGTCAAATATCAGAAATAAGGCAGAGAACCATAGAAAAAGGAAAGGGAAACAGAATGAGAAGTCATCAGAGATGGGAAAAAAACATAATAGTAACTAACTGTAGTAACAAACTGAGGGTTGCTGGATGGGGGCAGGGGGTACCTGGGTGATGGGCACTAAGGAGGGCACATGATGCAATGAGCACTTGGTGTTATACACATCTGATATATTATTTAACACTACATCTGAACCTAATGATGTATGATAAGTTGGCTAATTGAATTTAAATTTTTTTAAAAATGAAATAACTCAAATAAACTACCTTAAAAATTTCTATGGTATCACAAAAGATACTGAAGAACCAACACAATATTATGATGGAAAACAAAGCTTGAGGCGTCACAATTCCATATTTCAAATTATAGTACAAAGCTTCAGTCATCCTAACAGTATGGGACTGGTGCAGAAATATACAGAGTGACCAAGGGAACAGAATAGAAGCTCAGACATAAACCCACAATCACGTGCCCAATTATTCTTCTGCAAAACAGGCAACAGTATTAAAAGGGAAAAGAACAGGCTCTACAACAAACGGTTTTGGGAAAACTGGACAGCTATGCACAAAAGAATGAAATTAGTCTGCTTTATTACACCAGATGGACAAATTAACTCAAAACAATTTCAAAACCTCAATGTGTGACCTGAAATCATAAAAATCCTACAAAAGGGCACAGAAAGTAACTTCTCTGCCAAGAACCATACATTTTCTAGACATGCCTCCTAAGGCAAAGGAAACAAAAGCAAAAATAAACTTCTGGAACTACATCAATATGAAAGCTTACCAAACAGCAGAAGAACAATGAAAATGTAATAAATAGAAGACAACCTACTTAATGGGAGAAGATGTTTGCAAATACCATATGCAATAATGGGGTAGTGTCCAAAATATGTAGAACTGATACAATGCAACACCCAAAAAACAAATAATCCAGTTAAAAAAATAGAAGACATGAATAGACATTTCTCCAAAGAAGAAATACAGATGTCAACAGTCACATGAAAATATGTTCACCATCACCCATCAGCAGGAAAATCCAAATGAAAAGTTCCATGAAATACTACTTCACACTATCAGAATGGCTAACAGCACCAGCACAAGAAACCAGATGTTGGGAAGATGTGGATAAAAGGGAACCCTCTTACACTGTTGGTGGGAATGCAAGCTGCTGCAGCCACTTTAGAAAACAGTATGACTGTTCCTGAAAACGTTAAATATAGAACTACATTGTGATCCAGCAATCACACTACCGGGTGTTTACCCGAAGAATATGAGAACAATAACTCAAAAGGATACATGAGCCCTTATATTTCCTGCAACATTATTTACAATATTACAACGTGGAAGCAATCCAAGTATTTCTTGATAATTTGATTAATGAGATGATATATGTATACACACACACACATACACACACACACACCCACAGTGGGAAGTTACTCAGCCATAAAAAGAATGAGATCTTGCCATTTGCAGACCAATGGATGGAGCTAGAGAGTACTGTCCTAAGTGAAACCCATCAGTTGGAGCAAGACAAATGCCTTTCAATGTCACTCTTACATGGAATTTAAGAAACGAACATACATAAATAAAGGAGAAAGAAGATACAAAGCAAAATACCGACTCTGTGGTTACCAGAGTGGAAGTGGATGGAGGGATGAGTGAAATGGATGACGGGGACTAAGAGTACACTTTTCTTGATATCCGTTGTGTAATACAAAGAATCACCGAATCACTACATTGTATACCTGAAACTAATATACCACTGTATGTTAACTCACCCTGAATTAAAATAAACAATAAAAAAGTTTTTCCTCTTTCAGTAAACAATTTGGAAAACCTTTTGCTATGCAATGTTCATAAGACTTACTTGTGAGAGTATTTACTGTACAATAATTATTCCCTCTATGCTTGGAATTCAAATTTCACTGAATTCTTATACATTGACCGCAGGACATGTTCTGCAGGCCTTGTGTCCCTCCTTAATAGTCTTTTGGAGGAGGGGGTGGTGAAATAAGTTTGGAGAAATTGGTATAGGGCCTTTGGACCGATGTGGACAGACTGGTGGATGTCAGTAAGAGGGTGTGGATTAGGGTGTTTGGGAGGGCAATTTTGTCCTGGACAAAATACCATCCATTGTCATCCAACCTGCCACCTCATGTTTTAGGGGCCCGCGTCTCCTCATCAGTGTACAGGGACTGTGAGGAGTGTTGAGAAACAGGAGAGGGGCTAGAGAGGAGTTTAAGGCCATCTGTCAGGCAACAGAGCCAGCCTTGTTGTTCCCCAAAGAGATGGGGTCTTTGGAGGCCTGACGGCCATGGCAATGGACAATAGCCACCTCAGTAGGGTACTTGAGAGCCTCAAGGCGTTTGGCAATAAAAGGCCCTTTGACTATGGGGGTTCCCATGGTTGTGAGAAATCCCCTTTCTCGCCAGAGGACAGAGTGAGTGTCGGTAATAAGGAGAGCATATTTGGAGTCAGTATAAAGAGTGACCAATTGGCCCTCAGATAAGTGAAGGGCCTTGGTAAGAGCCAGGAGTTCTGCCTTTTGAGAAGTAGTCCCAATGGGAAGGGGGGTTGATTATATGACTGCATCCAGGGTGACCACTGCATAGGTCCCACATCGCCGTCCATATGGAGCTATGAGGGAGCTCACATCCATGAACAGAGTGCGATCAGGATCAGTAAGCGGATGGTCCCAAAGTCCTGGATGGGAGGGAGAGAGTTCTTCCAGGTGTTGAGCACAGGAATGGAGAGGAGTGGGGGTGGATGAAGGTGTCGGCAAGAGAGTGGTTGGATTTAGGCGAAGGGAGACAGAGTGTGACCTGGGGGTTTTCTATGAACAGCAGGTGGTAGACTTGGAGATGGGAAGGAGTGAGCTGTGCCAAGTATTTGTGGCTGACTCAGTCCATCAGTCTATGGGGGGAGAAGACCATGATGGGCTGTCCTAAGGTAAGTATGAGGGCCTCCTTTGTCAGAGAAGTGGCTGCCGCTAGGGCCTAGAGGCAGGGCTGCCATCCCTGGACAGTGACATCTAGTTCCTTGGAGAGTTAATGAAATAAGGAGACCCTGCTGCCAAAGGTGGTCACTGATGAACTTGAGTCCTCATTGGTGGGTTGCTACTACAGGTCTGGAATAGTCCTATATCTGTGGGTCTACAGAGTGGAGACAGTCTGGGATAGAGGATGAGTCATAGGGAAGTAGAGGAAGGATGAGGTGAACAGAACTCAAGGGATAGGGAGAGAGACAAATGGTGGCCTGAAGTTTGTGGAGGATGTCCTTGCCTAGTAAGGGAACAGGGCAGTAAGGGATAATGAGGAAGAAGTGTGAGAAGGGGAACCCATACATGCTGCAGGTAAGGGGTTGGCTGGCCTTTGGAGTGGAGGAAGTACCATCAATTCTCATAACTGCAACTGAGGAGGGATGAGTAGGAGCTGAGTACAAAGGCAGGACAGCATGTGCCGTGTCCAATAGAAAGGAAAGGGACTTACCCACTACCTGGAGCATGACCCTGGGCTCGGCATGGGTGAGAGGGGTGTCCGAGACTGGGCTCCATCAGTCATCCATTGGGAGAAGTTCGAAGACAGAACTTACCGTCTCAGGGTCTCCCCCATGTGGAGGCGCCGGGAATACCCTGAGGCTGGGTCAGTCCAATTTCCAGTGGCCCATCATGCGGCATTGGGGGCACGGCGTAGTAGGCGTTTTTGGATTGGGGCATTGACAGGCCCAGTATCCCTTGGCTCCACACGTGAAACAGGCCCCAGGTGGGATGCAGTTAGTTGCTCCCTTCTGTTGACCCCCCAGAACCTGCCGGGCTTAGGGCTGCTACCAGGGCTTGGGTCCGCAGTTGGACCTTCGGTTGGAGTCTGGCTTGGTGCTTAAGTTCTGCCTCCTCTTGGGAGTTAAAGACTTTAAATGCCATTTTCACCAGATCAAAAATGGAAGTTTGAGGGTCCTCCTCCACTTTCTTTAATTTTTGCTGAATGTCGGCGGCTGACTGAGAAATAAAGTGAGTAGCTAAAACAGTCGCCCCTGCTGGAGAGGCCAGGTCTAGGCAAGTGTATTGAGTCACCGCCTCAGTAAGTTGGTTAAGAAACATGGCCGGGTTTACATTGGGTTCCTGAATGATTTCCCTTCACAAATCTTCTACAACTTTCCTTTGCATTCAGGTTTTGTCTCAAAAAGCCATCTCACTTAGGACAAAATTATCTCCTTTCACTTTCAATAAAATATACTCCCATTCCTTAAATCTTTCTCATATATCTTCTACTTTCCTACATACAGAGTTGCTTCCTTTATTTAGCAGAATTTTGTACTCTTAGAAACACCTTTAGTCAGTTATTAATCATGAACAGCAGGTGGTAGACTTGGAGAACCTCTAGTCAGTTATTAATCATGAATGGCTATAACAGAATTCTTTAGATGCCAATTTATGAATCACTTAAGCACAAACCATGTTTACTAACAGATTTAGATATTCTTATTTTCTTAGCTGTAAGAAGTCAAAAGCACAAAGCTATGTTCAGTAATAAATGACTTGGCATTTTATCCCTTTGGAAAAGACCTAAATGTCCAACAGATTTAATCCCATTTGTCATCCAAGCAAAACTTAAAACTTTCAGGTTACCAAAGACTTTGAAAGCTATCTCAGCAATTACCCATTAAAACTTTGAGACAGACAATTAACCATCCATTTAGTCATTTCTTTGCTAACAGATTTTAACAAATAACAAGAGCTTCAGTAAAGTGATTAAAGTTTCATATTTACTGTGGATAAATTTGTCAGGAGTTCGTATAGGAGTGGGGAGAGGGACGGGTAAACAAGGGCGCTGGTTCAGAAATCCTGAACTTAAGGGACCTTGGCCCATCTGCCTTGGTGTCCATTGAGGTTATTTAGGTCCATGAAAATCTGATAATTAAAAGTGACTTATGGAGACGATTGGGACTGACTGTATAATCAGTATTGTGGCCAAGATACAGTATAGTAACGTCATTTTTGCAGGTCCTGGTCCAGTTCCACGGTTTTAAGATTGTCCAACAGGCCTAAAACACCCCCGGGATGTTTAAGGGTTGAATTTGAATTGGGAGGTCCCCAAGACTCCTCGCCAGACATCCCGATGGCAGGAGGAAGGCATCCCCTCATCCACCACTGGGATGCAGAAAAACTGTGTAAAATACCCTAGAATTTAGAATGTCTCCCAGCTTCTCAGAGTCACGGAGGTCACCTGGTGACCAGCGGGGTCCGTCCTGACGCTGGCGCGATTAGGGCAGGGCCTTCCAGACAGAGGCTCAGAATCCGGGGAAACTCACCATGGCTTCAGATGTGGCGTTGGGAAAGGCAGGTCCAGGTCTGGTAAGGGAGAGGAGAGAGCCTCCTCACCAGGGTGGGAGGCTCTCAAAACCCTCCCGGGTTTTGGGCACCAAATGTAAGGTTTTATAGGTGAGATAAACACGCCAGGCGAAGTGGATGCAAGGCAAGATTTATTAAAGGCCCTCTCCTGCAAAGTTTCAGGGCTCAAGAGAAGGGGAACCAGGAAAGTTGCTCCGGGAGGAGGTGGGTACCCTCTGTCAAGGTTCCTTGACTCTGGAAAGAGAGTAGGGGAAGTCACACTGGGAGGGAGTTGGCAGGGGTCTTTCATCTGTTTCCCGCATAGGTATCAGGTTACCTATGGGGACATGACCTGGGCATACATCCTTTTGGCGGGAGAGTCAAGGGTGAAGGAAAGTGGGGGTGGAGGCTGGAAGACGGGGGGACCCGTCGGCGGTCATTTCCATTGTTCTTCCTGCACTCCTGGAACTTGCCAACCCAACACCTTCCACTGTATGGAGCTCATTCTCTGCCCGCACAAAAAAAGCCCAGTAAACAAAACTTTATCCTGAATGTTCCCCTCACCTGATGATTCATATATTGTCCAACCACAATGATATGAAACTAGAAATCAATCACAAGAAGAAAATATGTAGAGATATAACACGATGAGTCCTAAGATCCAGAGACTGCTTTCCGCCCCAGCTCAATGCTACTCACAGAGAAGCAAACTCCAGCCTCAGAAATGTATTCATCATTAGCTCTGGAATTCCCTTAGTTTGTCTACACTGGCCCACCCAGGTGTCTCATCCAAATCATTCCTCAAGTGCCCTAGGGTTCCAAGCCACTTTCAAGCTCCCCTTAGGAAAGCAGGAACTGGTCCGAGTAGGAAGACCAGCCAAGTGACTCTACATGCTGGAAACTTGGACATCTTCTTCCCTGAACACCAACACCTCCAAGACCAAGATTCAAACCTTTGCTCACTGTGCACTGAGGACCATGTCAGCATGAACACTATTTTTTCAAATCTCTTATATCCCATTCCTTCAAATCAGAAACCAGGCTCCAGTCACCACTTCCTTTTCCCTTCAGAGAAGTATGGAAAATGATAGAATAAAACACTACATGTGTTGGGCACCTGGGTGTCTCAGTGCGTTAAGCCTCTGCCTTCAGATTAGGTCATGATCTCAGCATCCTGGGGTTGATCCCCGTATCAGACTCTGCTCAGCAGGGAACCTGCTTCCCCCTCTCTCTGCCTGCTGCTCTGCCTACTTGTGATGTCTTTCCCTCTGTGTCAAATAAAATCTTTAAACACACGCACACACGCACACACACACACACAAGGTGGTGGAGAAGCAGCTGGTTAAGACAACATCAGGTAGCAGGAGATGGGCTACATAGCTTGTCAAAGCATTGTGAACACCTACAAACCCAACAGGAGATCAAATAGAAGAAGAGAAACAATTCTAGAAACAGAGAATCAACCACTTTCTGAAAGGTAGGACCAGCAGAGAAGTGAATCCAAAGTGACAGCAAGATAGACTTGTGGTGGGAGGAGCCAGATCCTGGCAAGTGGCAGAACAACAGAGCACAAAATCAGGACTTTTAAAAGTCTGCTCCACTGAGGGACATTGCTCCAGAGGCTAAACTGGGATGAAGTCCATGTGGGGTCAGATTTGCCCCGGAAGGATCGGCCACAGATCCTTTTGGTCACAGAAGGATCTGGGGTGTCTGATTATGAAAGTGCTCACAGGTATTAGAGTGGGGAAGCCGGCTTCAGAGACAGAGCAGAGAAGTGAGCTCTCAACTCGGGGTTACCTTGAACAGGGCACAAGCTGGGTGAGTTCCGAGTGTGGCTGGAGACCAGGGAGACAGGAGTAATTGAGCACTTTTCTCTGAGGGCGCACTGAGGAGTGGGGCCCCAAGCTCTTGTCTACTCTGGGCTGCAGAGACTGGGAGGCCGGCATTTTCCTTCCTCCAGAACTCTACAGAAAGTGTTCAGGGAAGAAAAGCTCCCGAAGATTACTTAGTCTGGCCCCTGGTAAAGGTGGTGTAATTCCACATTCGGCAAAGGCACTTGAGAATCACTACAAGAGGCCCCTCCCTCAGAAGATCAACAAGAAATCCAGCCAAGACCAAGTTCATTTACCAAGGATAAAAGCAAAATTCCAGAGGAGGAGAAAGCAAAGCATAGAATTCATGGCTTTTTCCCCATGATTCTTTAGTCTTGCAGTTAATGTTTTTTTAATTTTACTTTTTTCTTCTGCTAATTTTTTTTAACTTTTACCCTTTCTTCTTTTAATGTTAACTAGCTTATCTTAACAATGCCTTTCATTGAAAAATAATCTTTTTTAACTTTCATTATTATAGTCATATTTTATCCTTCATTGTATCTAACTTTATTTTTGTATACACATGAAGTTTTTCTTCTAAAAAATTTGGGGTACAATTTCTTCTAATAGATCAAAATACACTCTAAATCTATCTTGGGCTTGTTCTAGTCTCCAGCCCGAGCAAATTTTCCTCACTTTCTTTTTCTTTTTTCTCCCAACCAACTTACTTTATCAAGGCCTTTTTAGAAAATTTTTTTTCATCTTTATAGGCATATTCCATCCCTTCATTGTGTTTACCCTTAAATATGTTCTTCATTCTTTAAAATTTTGGGAGGTAGTTTCTTCTAAGAAACCAAAATACTCCCAAAATTAAGTAATTAAGTGGGTGACACTATTAGACTGATATTTATATATATAGTGGGAGATATATATATATCTCCCTTCCACGATTTGGGGTCTCTTCTTATTTAGTTAAAGCACATTTTCCTGGGGCCTTTCCCACCCTTTGCCAACCTTCTTGAGATCAACCATCTCAAGAAGTGATTGAGACTTTCCTTATCTGGACAAAATGACAAGGCAGAAAAACTCATCACAAAAAAAAAAGAACAAGGGCAGTACCAAAGGCTGGGGACCTAATCAATACAGATATTGGTAATATGTCTGATCTAGAGTTCAGAATGACAACTCTCAAGGTTCTAGCTGTGCTCGAAAAAGGCATGGAAGATATTAGAGAAACCCTCTCTGGAGAGATAAAAATCCTTTCTGGAGAAATGACATAACTCAAATCTAACCAAGTAGAAAACACAAAAGCTATTAATCAGGTGCAATAAAAAATTGAGGCTCTTACTGCTAGGATAAATGAGGCAGAAGAAAAAAATTGATATAGAAGACCAACTGACAGAGAATAAAGAAGCTGAGCAAAAGAGAGAAAAAAAAATACTGGACAATGAGCAGAGAATTTGAGAGTTAAGTGACACCATGAAATGAAATTATTAGAATAATTGGGATTCCAGAAGAAGAAGAAAGAGAGAGGATAGCAGAAAGATTATTAGGGGGAATTATTACAGAGAATTTCCCTAATATGGCAAAGGGAACAAGCATCAAGAGATTCCCCCCTCAAAATCAATAAGAATAGGTCCACACCCTGTCACCTAATAGTAAAATTTACAAGTCTTAGCAGAAAAGAGAAAATCCTGAAAGCCGCCCAAGAAAAGAAGTCTGTAACATACAATGGTAAAAATATTAGATTGGCAGTGGACTTACCCACAGAGACCTGGCAGGCCAGAAAGAACTTCAAAGCACTAAACAAGAAAAGCATGCAGCCAAGAATACTATATCCAGCTAGGCTATCATTGAAAATAGAAGGATAGATAAAAATCTTCCAGGACAAACAAAAACTGAATATGCAAAGAATTTGCAAACACCTAATCAGCTGTGTGGGATATATTGAAAGGGGTCCTCTAATCAAAGAGAGAACCTACAAGTACTATATCAGAAAGGATCAGAGACAATACACAGTAACAGTCACCTTACAGGCAATACAATGGCACAAAATTCGTATCTCTCAATAGTTAACCTGAATCTAAATGGGCTAAATGCCCCAATCAAAAGACACAAGGTATCAGAATGGATAAAAAAACAAAACCCATCAATATGCTGTCTACAAGAAACTCAATTTAAACCCAAAGACATCTCCAGATTTAAAATGAGGAGGTGGAAAACAATTTACCATGCTAATGAACATCAGAAGAGAGCTGGGGTGGCAATCCTTATAGGATATCAATTAGATTTTAAGCCAAAGACTATAATAAGAGACGAGGAAGGACACTATGTCATACTCAAAGGGTCTGTCCAACAAGAAGATCTAGCAATTCTAAATATCTATGCCCCTAACTTGGGAGCAGCCCACTTTATAAACCAATTAATAGTAAAAAAATCAAAGAAACACATTGACAATAATACAATAATAGTAGGGGACGTTAACACTCCCCTCACTGAAATGGAAAGATCTTCCAGCAAAAGATCAACAAGGATATAAAGGCCTTAAATGACACACTGGACCAAATGGAAATAACAGATCTCTTCAGAACATTTCATCCCAAAGCAACAGAATACACATTCTTCTTCAGCACACATGGAACAGTCTCAAGAATGGATCACATCCTGGGTCATAAATCATGTCTCAACTGGTATCAAAAGATTGGGATCGGGGCAGCTGGGTGGCTCAGTGTGCTAAGGCCTCTGCCTTCGGCTCAGGTCATGATCCCAGAGTCCTGGGATCGAAACACTCATCAGGCTCTCTGCTCAGTGGGGAGCCTGCGTCCTCCTCTCTCTCTTCCTGCCTCTCTGCCTACTTGTGATCTCTGTCTGTCAAATAAATAAATAAATAAACTTTAAAAAAATTGGGATTATTCCCTGCATATTCTCAGACCACAATGCTCTGAAGCTAGAACTCAATCACAAGAGGAAATTTGGAAAGAACACAAATACATGGAGACTAAACAGCATCCTTCTAAGGAATGAATGGGCCAACCAGGAAATTAAAGAAGAATTGAAAAAATTCATGGAAACAAATGATAATGAAAACACAACAGTTCAAAATCTGTGGAACACAGCAAGGAAGTCCTGAGAGGAAAATATATAGTGATATACGCCTTTCTCAAGAAACAAGAAAGGTCTGAAATTCAGAAAATAACCCTACACCTAAAGGAGCTGGAGAAAGAAGAACAAAGGAAGCCTAAACCCAGCTTTTCTGCTAAGGTCAGGAACACATCAGGGATGTCCATTATCACCACTGCTATTCAATATAGTACTGGAACGCCTAGCCTCAGCAATCAGACAACAAAAAGAAATTAAAGGCATCCAAATCGACAAAGAAGACAAACTATTACTCTTTGCAGATATATGACACTCTGTGTGGAAAACGCAAAAGGCTCCACTCCAAAAATGCTAGAACTTGTACAGGAGTTCTGTAAAGTGTCAGGATATAAAATCATTGCACAGAAATCAGTTGTATTTCTTTACAACCCAGCAAGGCAGAAGAAAGAGAAATTAAGAAGTCAATCCCATTTACAATTGCACCCAAAACTGTAAAATACCTAGGAATAAACCTAACCAAAGAGGCAAAGAATCTATACTCAGAAAACTATAAAGTACTCATGAAAGAAATTAAGGAAGACACAAAGGAATGGAAAAATGTTCTATGCTCCTGGATTGGAAGAACAAATATTGTGAAAATGTCTATTATACCTAAAGCAATCTGCACATTTAATGCCATCCTTACCAAAATCCCATCCATTTCTTCAAAGAAATGGAGGAAATAACCCTAAAATTTATATGGAACCAGAAAAGACCTTTGGAATAGGAATATTGAAGGAATATTGAAAAAGAAAGCCAATGTTGGTGGCATCAACATTCCGGACTTCAAGCTCTATTACAAAGCTGTCATCATCAAGACAGTATGGTACTAACACAAAAACAGACATACAGATCAAAGGAATAGAATAGAGAGCCCAGATGTAGACTTCTGCTCTATAGTCAACTAATCTTCAACAAAGCAGGAAAGAATGTCCAATGGAAAAAAGACAGCCTCTTCAACAAATGGTGTTGGGAAAATTGGACAGTGGCGTGTAGAAAAATGAAATTGGACCATTTCCTTGCACCACACATGAAAATAGACTCAAAATGGATGAAGGACCGCAAGGTAAGAAAGGAATCCATCAAAGTCCTTGAGGAGAAAACAGGAAGAATCTCTTCAACCTCAGCTGCAGAAAATTCTTCCTAGGAACATCGCCAAAGGCAAGGGAAGCAAGGGTAAAGATGAACTATAGGGATTTCATCAAGTGCAAAAGCTTTTTCACAGCAAAAGAAACAGTTAACAAAACCAAAAGACAACTGAAGAATGGGAGAAGATATTTGCAAACCGCATATGAGACAAAGGGCTAGTATCCAAAATCTATAAAGAGCTTAGCAAACTCAACATCCAAAGAACAAATAATCCAATCAAGAAATGGGCAGAGGACATGAACAGACATTTCTGCAAAGAAGCCATCCAGATGGCCAATGGACACATGAAGAAATGCTCCAAATCACTCGGCATCAGGGAATTACAAATCAAAACCACAATGAGATACCACCTCACACCAGTCAGAATGGCTAAAATCAACAAGCTAGGAAGTGACATATGATGGCAAGGATGCAAAGAAAGGGGAACCCTCCTACACTGTTGGTTGGATGCAAGCTGGTGCAGCGACTCTGGAAAACATCATGGAATTTCCTCAAAAAGTTGAAAATAGAACTGCCCTGTGACCCAACATTTGCACTACAGGGTATTCACTCTAAAGGTACAAGTCTAGTGATCCAAATGGGCATGTGTACCCGAATGTTTTTAGCAGCAATGTCCACAATAGCCAAACTATGGAAATAACCTAGATGCCCATCAACAGATGAATGGATAAAGAAGATGTGGCACACACACACACACACACACACACACACACAATGGATTAATATGCAGCCATCAAAAGAAATGAAATCTTGCCATTTGTGACAACATGGATGGAACTAGAGAGTACTATGCTTAGTGAAAGAAGTGAATCAGAGAAAGACAGCTATCATATGATCTCCCTGACATGAGGAAGTGGAGATGCAACGTGGGGGTGGTTCAGTGTTAGGAAAATAACAAATGTAACATGATGGGATCGGGAGGGAGACAAACCGTAAGTGACTCTTAATCTCTCAAAATACCCAGGGTTTCTGGGGGGGGTCAGGAGACGGTGGTGGGGTTATGGACATCAGGGAGGGTATGTGCTATGGTGAGTGCTGTGAAGTGTGTAAACCTGGTGATTCACAGATCTGTACCCCTTGGGCTAATCTTACATTATATGTTTATATAAAATTTTTTAAAAATTAAAAAAAATTTTAAAATAAAACAAAATAAATAAAAAATCCACACATACACTACACTTGCACAGCACACTTCAATCAAAATATAATTCCTTGGTCTTTCTCATATGGGCAGCCCTAAGTTACCCTTACTAATGAGAGATAACACACGTTTAGTCAGTATAAATATATATATATATATATTTATTTATTTATATAAATATATATATATATAAATATATATATATATATAACCTTTTCTTTTTCCTTTTGACATTTGTATCTTGAAGACAGTGCCTACATTGCTTCCTTAAAATAACAATAATAATAATTCCATGGTCACATAAAAGTCTGGATCTTGGTAACCAGACAACATGGTTCTCGTTCAGATAAGGATGAAGACACATCCTCTTCCCGGGGAGCAAAGCCCACACCCTCAGGGATCATGACATGTCTCATGGGTGATGAGTTCCTTTGCTCCATGGAATTGTCTGAGTGCAAAAGATATAGGCACCCTTCAGGGTTCATTCTGTTTTCTTCATAAATTCCCCAGTTCAAGTCAATAGTGATTCACTGGGTCAGGTTTCAGAGACCAGGATGGTCCACCAGTGAGCAGCAACCCCTATCTCCCCCCCCCACTGTCAAGGAAGGCTAACAGGGGCTTGTGTTCCACTTGGAGCATAATGAGCCCCCCCACCCAAGGTCCTAAAAAACCTACACTCCTCCTCTGTTTCTCCCCCTCACAAATGGCACAGAACCCTGTTAGAGCTCTGAGTCCGAGCTTTAATTAAAAAGAAAAGTTTCTACTGTCAGAAAGTGGTTCACAGAAGAGAAAAACATGAGTCCCCATGAAGAGTTTTTTAATTCCTCAAAAGATTGTTTTCCCATTGTTTAATTTAAAGAGGAAATAAAAAGACACAGAACGCCCCTTCCACTAGCAGGTATGATTCACTGTGGTGAATTAAAGAGCAGAAAATAAGAATAATAGCCATTCTGATGACCCGCCATTTCCATAACCAAAGTTTTTTTTTTTTTTTAAGATTTTATTTATCTTTCAGAGGGAGAGAGGAGCGAGAGTGAGCACAAGTAGACAGAGAGGCAGGCAGAGGCAGAGGGAGAAGCAGGCTCCCTGCCGAGCAAGGAGCCCGATGTGGAACTCGATCCCAGGATGCTGGAATCATGACCTGAGCCGAAGGCAGCTGCTTAACCAACTGAGCCACCCAGGCATCCCTTCCATAATCAAAGTTTTGAAACTTCACTGACATGCAAAGAAAGGAGCACAAACCAACATCTCGTCCTGGCAGCACAGAGCAGTCAGAATTGGAGTGACAGGGACAGACAATGAGGTTGTGTGTGTTGGGTGATGCTGGTGGCACAGAAGAAGGTGTTCTGCCAGTTCTCCACCTGTGGCTCACTTGTCCTCATCCAGGAAATTGCTCACAGCTCTGATTTCTCACAACCGTCCCACGGGAGATGCAGCCACCCCCGGGAGCCAGTCCTGCCCACAACCTCTTGCAGAATGCACTCAGCTCTACTCTGGGACCCCTGTCAGCTCTACTCAGACCTGGAATTCCCCTGTCTGCCAGAAAGCTCCAGGATTCCTTATCCTTCTTCCAAAACTACACTTGCCCAAGGCTTTCATGAGAAATGCAGAATGCTACCTAATGAATGGTTAACACCTACTTTTGCCTTCTGCCATATTTCTCTCCACTTACCTCCTACCTGGTAAATGGTCACTAACCTACCAATGGAACTTGAATGTGCTCTGTGATCTGACACTTTCATTATAGCCTTCTGAGGACTCCTTGTGCAATAAAATACCATATCTCATGACAGGAGGGTTTAAAACTATTCCTGTAAAGATTTTATTTATTTATTTAAACAGAGATCACAAGCAGGCAGAGAGAGAGAAAGGGAAGCAGGCTCTCTGCTGAGCAGAGTGCCTGATGTGGGGCTCAATTCCAGGACCCTGAGATCATGACCTGATCTCTACCGAAGGCAGAGGCTTTAACCCACTGAGCCACCCAGGCATCCTGTCGGGGGCAAGGATTAAAACTATTATTTACAGAACAATACAGCCAAATCATCTGATTTTAATTTGCTCTTCAATATACATTACGGTTTCTGTGTAAAAAGCCTTTCCATAGATATTAGCTGCCAGCAGATTCATAAGGAGGAAACAGAAACTCTGTGGTATAACCTGACTCACCTAAGGTCAGGGAAGCAGTTGCAGAACTCACAACAGGGCTCCTGACACCGAGCTCCTTGGAGCCAACAGCATGCATCTATCCATAAGAATTTCCAAAGTCTCTCCTTCTGACTCTACCATTAAAGAAACTGCAGAAAAAATACAGCACTTCAAACTATCTAGATGATGCATTTAGTTAAATTAGAAAACCAAGGTCAACTTTTAAACAGTAAATGGCTACTTTGAATAACTTTGAATTTTCTCTATACGTTAATTATAACTCTTCTGATGAAAAGACTGATAAATTAGGAAACATCACCTTTGACAAATGACAAAACATCATCCAAGTCTGTATCTGATGACAAAAAGCCACCCAACTCTAGATGTTGGCCACATAACTATACCCTAGGCCCAACGGAATAAACCTTGTTTGATAAGGGATGAAATTGTATGTTAAAAACACACAAAGAGCTGGGGCGCCTGGGTGGCTCAGTGTGTTAAAGGCTCTGTCTTTGGCTCAGGTCATGATCCCAGGGACCTGGGATCGAGCCCCGCATGGTGCTCTCTTCTCTGCGGGGAGCCTGCTAACTCCTCTCTCTCTCTCTCTGCCTGCCTCTGTGCCTCCTTGTGATCTCTGTCTGTCAAATAAATAAATAAAATCTTTAAACACACACACACACACACACGCACAAGGGGTAAATCTTATCACTCCTTTCCAATAAGTGATTTCCTCAGAAACAGATGTTCAGATGATATTTTGTAAGCAATAAATCAACAGATAAAAGGGTATTCCCTGAAATGGTCTACCTGAGTGGGAAACTGAGTAACTCTTGAACCAAATCCAGAATGCTGACAATGACTTGTTTTACTTCGTGGCTCAACCAGAGGAAAGAGAAAAGTCCAGCAGATTTTGAGTTAATGAGAAGTTTTACCTCTACTCCTGACATGGATGTGACATTGCACCCACTGTATCTGCTGCTTTCTCTGAACATAAATGTCCTGTGACAAGCTGTATCACTGACCCAGATGCTGGTGTTCAAAACTTCAGGTTTTCTGGAGCCATAGCAGAGAAATGCTGTCAGGTGGGCACAAATAGTCATCTGCAGTCTATGGCCTGCACATCTTTTTCAGTTCCTGGGAGAAGGGGAAACACACATTTGTTTCTTTTTTTTTTAAGATTTTATTTATTTATTTGACAGAGAGAGATATCACAAATAGGCAGAGAGACAGACAGAGAGAGAGAGATGAGTAGAAGCAGGCTCCCTGCTGAGCAGAGAGCCCTATTCGGGACTCGATCCCAGACCCCTGGGATCATGACCCGAGCCGAAGGTAGAGGCTTAAACCACTGAGCCACCCAGGCGCCCTTTGTTTGTTTTTTTTAAAGATTTTATTTATTTATTTGACAGAGAGATTACAAGCAGTCCGGGAGGCAGACAAAGAGAGAAGAGGAAGCAGGCTCCCTGCTCATCAGAGAGCCCAATTTGAGGCTCGATCCCAGGACCGTGGGATCACAATCTCAGCAGAAGGCAGAGGCTTAACCCACTGAGCCACCCAGATGCCCCACACACACTTTTTTCTTAAGTAGTAATTATGTTCATCAAAAGTAGACTGATGACTCTGTCTTTGTTGGAAAAGTGAGATTACTCTTCCAAATGAACACCTCAACTCAAATGTTCCTTGTGCAACTTCTGTTGGGTCTGGTTTACTCCAGCTTCCAGGCCCCCACCTGGAGGACTCTCCTGCAGGATCCTGCAGCCTATGACCACCAACCCCAGGGCACGAGGCACAGTGTTGAAGATGGGGTACTACTCTAAGGATTGTTGCCACCACACCTGTGCCTGGGAGAACAGGGACTTGGAGGACTCTCCTGCACAATCCTGACAGCCTATCGCCACCATCCATGAGGGACACACGGCACAATGATAAAATGGGTGGATGCCTCTGGGGCTGTTACCACCACACCTGTGCCTGGGGCCAGAGAAAGGAACTTGGAGGACACACCTGCATGATCCTGACAGGCCATTACCATCATCTCCTAGGGACACAGGGAACAATGCTGAAGTTGGGGGGTGGCTCTGAGATCGGTGCCGTCACAGTTGTGCCTGAACAGGGGGACCCTGCTGAACTGGAGGTGCTGCTCAAGGTCCATTACCTGCACTGTGTCAGAGACCGGGGTGAAACTCAATGACGTGGGGACTGTGTGCCATCCTTACATCCACTTTTCCTGGAGAACACTGGGAAACCTGAAATGTCCACAACTCACCCCACAAAACCTGGAGTGAGTGGGCACCCTAGAGTCCAGGGATCTTGGGGATACGGCCAATTAACGGGTATAGGGCAGAAGAGACTTTCAAGGGAAAAAGGAGAACTCATTTGAGTTCCCAGGATTAGCTCATTCCATGCCCCCTTCCCATATCCCAACCTCCCACGGGGGGCTCAACCTATCCCTCAGGTCCCTACCCTGGTCCACAGTGTCTATTCACCCATGAGGGAACCCCCACAGGTCAATCTCACCTTCTCCTACCTCACTGCTGCATCCTGGGCAGCTGGGGGCCTACCTACAGAAAGGTACCTCCACCCCCACAGGATGATTGGTAAGGGAGGGTGGTGCCCCACGCCCATTGGTTGTTGTGACTGCCTGCATCCAGCCACTGGTACTTATACTGGTGCCTTCCTGTATATGCAGGTGGTCCTAGAGTCCCTTCCCACCTGTACAGCTGACTTTGACACAGAGGCATGGGAGGCGTTTGGTGCAGGGCCCACTCACACAGGGCCTATTCCCCACATCCCTCTAGCTGCAGACCACCCTCAGAGCCTTGCCTCTTCCATTCCTGCACCAACACTACCTGAGGAGCTGTGCCTGGCTCCTGAACAGGTCAGCTGTTCTCAGACCTTCTGAGGCTTGGGCTTCAGGAAATGCAATGGTATCCCACATTTCCAAGACAACTTTAAGACCAAAATTGTAATGCTCCAAGTGGGAAGAACTCTCACTCCCAGAGTGGGCAGTACTTCTTAGACCTTCAACGCACCCTCTAGGATGAGCCATTTGTGCTGCAATATATATATACATGTGCTTGCTTCTGCAGGGAAGCTCCCGGATGAATGAGAACAACCGCCCTTCTTTGCTGTTGGAGTTGTAAGCCAGGAATACTCATCACTTAAAAAGAAAACATATTGCTATTATTGACACTAAATTACAAACCCTTTTAAGCATTTTAGAGAGAAAGGAAGAGAGTTTTATTCAAACCCAAGTCAAGACAGCTGCCTGGGAGACACAATCTTCACAAAAAAGGGAGAGCCCATGGCACCTGGGTGGCTCAGCATTTAGGTGTCTGCCTTCAGCTCAGGTCATGATCCCAGGGTCCTGGAATCAAGCCCTGCATTGAGCTCCACATCAGGCTCCCTGCTCAGTGGTAACCTGATTCTCCCTCTCCCTTGGCTTGTGTGCACTCTCTCTCTCTCTCTATTAAATAAATAAATAAAATCTTAAAGAAAAGGAGGACTCCAGGAAAGGGACATTTGGGGAAAATTTCTATATTCTGTTTTGTTTGCACACATCATCATGAGGAAGAACATTCCAGAACTTTTTCATATGTTTTCAGTTTGTGCAAATCAGTATTACTTTAATCTTATGGGAGCAGGAGAGGTTCTTCTGTTTTTCTTATCTTTATGTTTGCAATGGCAGTCTTTGGTGATCTTTTTCTTCTCAAAGCAGATGTGAAACATGTGATTAGGACAGAAATAGGGCCTATGCACTGAGGTTTTGCCCCATGATTTTGAGCTTAGTGAAATGTTAAGGGATAGCTTCCCTGGGAGCCCAGGATCTGGCCCCATGGATGGTCAAAGATAAAAATTCCCATTATCATTCTAAGTACTTCTGAAGGGAATAACTTGAGACAAAAGCATCTTTAACAATAGTACCAAGAAATCAAAATGATGTCTAAAGAAGTTTACCTGTTCTATGGTCAACACAGATAACAGAAATGTTCACAGACGCTGGGCTCCTCCCCTTCTCCTGCCCAAATCTCTGAAGCAACAGATAATTTAAAGTCAGAATTTTAAGCTGTCTGGCACCATTCCCTTGTACTATAGAACAAAACAGCGTAGCTCATTGTCACAACACTAGTATTAACATGAAGTGTCCCTAAAGTTGGGTACAATGTCTAAGTTCTTTCCTTGCAGATTTTGACTAATGTAAGTCATAGTCATACCATATAAACACTAGGGTGGTTGGTAATAAGTAACCGTAGGTAAAGGAATTGTTCAGCAATGTTTACAAGCATTGTCTCCCTTTGTAGAAGAGGCTGAGCTGAGTGTTTTTAAATACTATCTCAGATCTGTCTTATAGAACATTCTGAACATACCAGAGTGTTAATTAATTTTAAAAGGTAATTTCAGTGACTTTAATATCAGAAAAGTATTATAATGTCTGTATTCTTAATGATCTTTGAGTATCTTACTGGAGGTCCTCCACTGAGATAATTATCTTAATGATCATGATGGGCAGAGGTTAAAAGCCAGATGAATCTGTTCCAGTTGGCCATGCAAGATAACCCTGAGACTTGAGATGTTTTCAGATTGAGAAGACGACATGGATAGGAGGGAAATAGTACCATGTATGGAATAACAGTTTGGGGATGCCATTTAGGTTTCTGACACTAAAATTCACTCTTACTGGAGTCATCTCTAAGCCCCTATCTAACCACCTAGAAAATGTGCCTACTAAAATACCTACATCACAGTTTAGAAGTTTATGAGGGACAATTCCACAAAGAGCCATTGTTATGCCTCTCAAGAGCAGGTGCTCAGGAAGCCATGATTACTATTTGGCTTTCTTTCTTTCTTTCTTTCTTTCTTTCTTTCTTTCTTTCTTTCTTTCTTTCTTTCTTTTTTCATTCTTTCTTTCTTTACTTCTTTTTTCAGAAAAAGAAGACATGTTGAAATCATATTTCTAATAGATGACTCAAGATTATTTTCAAATCTTAAGAAGGTCAAGAAGCTGCTATTTAATTCACTCAGAAATCATGTTGTTGGACTGGTGAGAACAATACAATAGCACCATCATCAATAGGGGTGTGAAGCTTCCCATCTCCATGTGGTCCCCACTAGCTCAGCACCACCAGAAAGGGCAACTGGGGAGGGGGCACAGGCCAAGGCTGCCAGGTACGGCTGAAGCAGGAAGAACTCTGACTTAAGGCTCAAATCCAGTCTACCTTATTTATACTGCTCTTCAGAGATAGAGTGCCATTGTGAGCTCTGATGTAAGAATGGTTGAGAATCTCCATTGTGATTCCCTCTCTGACCCTTAGGATCTGTAGTAACGTCACATTTAATTCTTTTAATTTTATTTTTTAGTGTTCCAAGATTCATTGTTTATGCACCATACCTAGTGCTCCATATAATACATGCCCTCCTTAATACCCACTACCAGGATCAGCCATCCCCCCACTCCCCTCCGCTCCAAAACCCTAATTTTATTTCTCAGAGTCCACAGTCTCTCATGGTTCATCTCCCCGTCCAATTTATCCCAATTCACATTTCCTTTCCTTCTCCGAATGTCCTCCATGATATTCCTTATGTTACACAAGTAAGTGAACCCATATGATAATTGACTTTCTCTGCTTGACTTATTTCACTCAGCTTAATCTCCTCCTGTCCCATCTATGTTAATATAAAAGTTGGGTATTCAGAGGGACAAGATGGCAGGGAAGTAAGAAGAGGTGCATTTTTAGCCCTTACACCATAGTGAGCTGATTAACTACCAAAGAACTCCAATCACCCATGAAATCAGCCTGAGATCAGAATTATACATGTTGGATCTCTACTGGGGCAGAAGACACCAGTGGGCAAGTAAAGCAGAGTGGGAATGGCGACTGATATCAGAAGATAAACAAAAGGGGGAGGGAGCCACCAAAGGTGCTTGGTTGGAAAGGAATACCCCAATACGTGCAAGAGTGCCCTGCTTCTGGGGACCAGCATTAACTTGGAGACTGGTTGAAAGCACTCCAAAAGAGCAAAGGATCGTGGGGGGAAATTGTTGGAATCGGGGCAGCTAGAGACAGGGGCTTAAGTCCCAAGTCCGAGGAGATCCTCCCTGATCACCATGACAGCATGAGACTGGCATAAAAACAGACCCATAGACCAGTGGAACACAGTAGCCAGCTCAGATATGGACCAGCAACTCCATGGCCAAATAATCTTCAAGAAAGCAGGAAAAATATACAGTGGAAAAAAAGACAGTCTCTTCAATAAATGTTGCAGGGGAAACTGGGCAGCTCTATTTAGAAGAATGAAAATCGACCAGCCTCTTACACCATACACAAAGATAAACTCATAATGGATAAAAGACTTCAACGTGAGACAGGAATCCATCAGAATCCTAGAGCAGAACATAGGCAGTATCTCTTCAATATCAGCCACAGTGACTTCTTTCAAGACATGCCTCCAAAACAAAGGAAAAAACAAAAGCCAAAATAAACTTCGGGAACTCACCAAAATCAAAAAATTCTGCACTGCATAGGAAACAATAAAGAAATAAAAGTGGCAACCCATGGAATAAGATAAGATATTGGCAAATGACAGGACAGACAGAAGGTTGATATCAAGGATATATGAAGAACTCCTCAAACTCAACACAAACAAAACAGATAATCATATCAAAAAATGGGCAGAAGACATGAAAAGACACTTCTTCAATGAAGACATACAAATGGCTACCAGACTCCTGAAAAAATGTCTATCATCACTAGGTATCAGGGATATTAAAATGAAAACCACATTAACATGTCACTTTACACCAGTTACGATGGCCTAAATTAGCAAGATGGGAAACAACATGTGTTGGAGAGGATGTGGAAGAAGGGGAATCATCTTACACTGTGGGTGGGAATTCCAGCTGGTGCAATCTCTTTGGAGAACAGTGTAGAGATTCCTCAAGAAATTAAAAATAGAACTTCAATATAACCCTGCAATTACACTCCTACGTTTTTACCCCAACGATATAGATGCTGTGAAAAGAAGGGCCGTATGTAGCCCAAATGTATAGCAGCAATGGCCACGCTTGCCAAACTGTGGAAAGAACGAAGATGCACTTCAACAGAAGAATGGATAAGGAAGATGTGGTCCATATACACTATGGAGAATTATGCCTCCATCAGAAAGGATGAATATCCAACTTTGGTAGCAACATGGACGGGACTGGAAGAGATTCTGCTGAGGGAAATATATCAAGCAGAGAGAGTTAATTATCATATAGTTTCACTTCTGTGTGGAGTATAACAAATAGCATGGAGGACAAGGGGAGATGGAGAGGAGAATGGAGTGGAGCGAAATTGGAAGAGGAGGGGAACTATGAGAGACTATGGACTCTGAAAAGAATCTGGGGGCACCTTTTATTTCTCATTGTTGTCTGATTCCTGTTGCTAGGACTTCTAATACTATGTTGAACAAGAGGATACAAACACACATTAGGACCCATCCTCAGGATATTCCATTTCAACTCAGCCACCCAAGTTGCTGCCGCAGAGCCATCAGATCTAAACTGCCTTGTTGCTAGGAGACAATTGGAATGCGAGGCGCTCGTACCAGGCATCCATCCTCGAACGGTGCCCTGGAGACATTCCATATGGAATTCCTGGACCTGTCCAACAGGTTTCAATTGTCCCAGAAAAGGAATCCTTGAAGGGGGCATCCCACAACTCCCAACGTGGGAAAACCTCCATGGCCTCGAGATACCGCTCCCTTCATGAAGGGGCCATCATGCAGAGAAACTCCAACCTGAGCCAACGTCTGATCCTCGCCCTGACTTCAGATGCATGAGATCTTGGTTCCGATGTGTAGGGGGTACCTGCCGTAACCTCGCCCTGAAACCCAAGTATAGCTTGTGTTTTCAGACTTCCGTCCTCACACTCCTGGCCCCGAAGCACTAAGTTTGGCAATTCCGGACCAACAATGCAGCACTCTGCCTGCCCTCTAGAAAAAAAAATATTGCCTATTGAGCTGCCCAGGCAGCTTAAATGAGGATCAACCTACACGGCACTCGAATGTACCCAAATTATATAGTCTAACCTGGGCACTAATGCACTTTCTGACACAACCTGAGCCCCGACCTCATGACCAAAACCCAGACATCTGACCGCACTCTGAGCACATCAGACCCGCCATGGCCTTAGGTCATCATCTCTTCCCTACCTCAGTTTTCAGGCAACAGAACCTAGTCCTTATCTCCCATACCTGCCCATGGGTGAGTGTGACGCAGAAATCAGAACTCCTCCTTACCCATGGCAAGAAACCTTGTGGTTGGAATGTTGTCCAACGTTCAGTGTAGGAGTAACCAGCATTCACCCTGAGGTCCCGCCCATTCTTGAGTGTGACGAGGGCATAAACATGCATTGTGACCCTAAGCGTGAGTCCTGCCCTCTAGTAAGTCCTCTTAATGACGGGATCATTAGATGTCATAATGGGCTTGACATGTCCCTATGCCCCAATATTTATCCAGATTTCTGGTTGTCCAGTCGCCCCACCCCAGGGCTCCACTCTGGCCCCCCTATTTGGTGGGACACCTGAGGTAAAAAAAAACAAAACAAAACAAAAAACAACAACAAAATGGACTTATTCCATCCCACAGAATGACCCCAAACTTATTGGATGGGGACACACCTCCAGAGAGTAAGACTCGTCCATTACGCATAAAGTCACCCGGAAATTTCATGGTCATGGGTGACACGATATCCAGAGACAAAAACTTGAGCAAGAGCCTCACTCTCGCCCTTTTTTCATATCCCGAAGAGTTCTCCTCACGGTCTGTAGATCAGTCCTGCCATACCTTGACCCGAAACAGAAGCCGAGTTTGTGTTTTCACACAATGGTCTAAACAGCCCTGGCCTACACACCCTACAGGCTCAGGCTCCTGTAGCCATCCTGAGGACTGTACTTACCCTCTCCAAGGGAATTCTGTGTGCCCATTGCAATGGCCACAACCCTACTAATAGGATAAACCTCCAAATTCCCTGAGCCCAACACAAAAGTGGTGGATTCCCAGGACAAACAGGGGCAATCTGAGCCCATGTGAGCACCTACCTGCACTCCGACCTGACTGATGTCTCCAGAAGGAAAAAGGAACGAACAGACCCCTAGGCACTAATCAGATCCATTGCTTTGGTTTCCAGGCATTTCTCCTCAGAGGCCTGGATTTCAATACCCGAATATGGCTGTTTCTTGACTCACCCATCAGAAGAAATCTCCTCTACACATGGGAAACATGCACATTGGAGCTCTTTAGGAAACACTTCAGGGACCCAGTGCCACTGCTTCATTCCGAGGTCTTCATAGACACAAAAACACATTAGGACCCATCCACAGGAGAGTCCTTTTGACTCAGCCTCCTCGGTTGCTCCCCCAGATCCAGCAGATCTAACAGTCTAGTTGCTAGGAGACGATTGGAATGCGAGGTGGGCTTCTCATCCATCCATCCTTAGAACCCTGCTTGGAACCGTTGGCCTGGAGCCAACCAACAGGTCTCAATTGTCATGCAGAAGAATCTTTGCAGTTTGGAGCTTCTCACAACTCACATCTTGGAATACCCCCATGGCCTCGTATTGCACCCCCTTCATGAAGGGTCCATGAAGGACAGAACGTCAAACCTGAGCGATCGTCTGTTCCTCGCCCTGAATTCAGATCCACGAGATCTCGAGTCAGGTCTGTAGATTGTCTCTGCCATGTCCTCACAAAGAAACCTAAGCCTAGCTTGTGTTCTCAGACTTCCGTCCTCAGACTACGGGCCCACACGCCCTCCAGTTTGGCAATCCAGAACTACAATGCAATACTCTGCCTGCCCTCCAGAAGAAAAACATTGCCCTCTGGGGCTACCCAGAAACCCCAAATGAGGATCAACCTGCACGCCACTTGGCTGTACCCCAAAGAAATAGGCTGACCTGTGCACTGACGCCCTTGCGGACACAACCTGGCCTGGACCTCCTGGCCCCACCCCGACAGCTGGCCGCACTCTGAGCACATCAGACCCGCCATGGCCTTAGGTCGTCATCTCTTCTCAACCTCGATTTTCAGGCTTCAGAACCTATAACTTATCTCAAACCACTGCCCACGGTTGAAAATGATGCAGAAATCAGAACTCCATCCCCATGGCAAGAAACCTTGTGGTTGCCATGTTGTCCAACGTTCAGTGTAGTTGAAACCAGTGTGGCCCATGAGGCCCTGTCCATGCTCGCGGGCCACATTGGTCACAAACACACATTGTGACCCACAGCCTGAGCCCAGTCCTCAAGTAAGGACTCTCAGCGGCTGGACCCTGAGCCCGCATATGGGGCCTGCCATGCCCCTGGCCCCAATTTTTAACCATAGTTCGCTTTGTCCCTTCACTCTTCCCTAGGGATCTGCTTTGGAATTCCTCTTTTGGTGGGACACCTGAGGTAACAAAGCAGAAAGGAGTCCTCCGATCCCACAGATTGACGAAAAACAATTGGGATCGGGCCAAATCCACAGAGAGGAAGATTCGTCCATGGCCAATAAGGCCTCCCCGACATTCCACGGCCAACGCTGATACAAAATCCAGAGACAAAAGAATGAGCAAGCGCCTCAGACTCGCTGTTTCTTCATATCCTGAAGAGTTCTTCTCACGGTTTGTAGATCGTGTCCGCCATACCTACATCCGCAAACCTAAGGTGACTTTGTGTTTTTAGACTTCTGTCCTCAGTGTCCTGGGCAACACACACAACAGACTGAGCCCCTGGAGTCACACATTAGGACTGCGCCTACCCAATCTATGGGAATTCTGCCCATTCCATTGTCCCAAACCGTACAAATTAGGAGAACCCTCCAAAGTCCCTGACGCCATCCCAATAGTGTAGGTCGCCCGGCACAAACAACGGCGATCTGACACCAGCTGAGCATCTATCTCCACTCATTCCATAGATGGATGTCCCCAGAGAAGAAGATTGATCCATACAGGACCCTAGCCCATAATCGGATCCATTGCTTTGGTTTACAGGCATGTCTCCTCAACAGTCTGGATTCCAATACTAGCATAGGGGTTTTCCTGAGGCACCCATCAGAACAAATCTCGTCTCCACAAGGAAACTTGTGCATGGGAGCTATGTCAAAAGCTTAGGAGAATACTTCAGGGACCCGGTGCCACCGCCTCATTCCAAGGCCCTCATGGGCACAAACACACATTAGGACCCATCCTCAGGAAAGTCCATTTCAACTCAGCCACCCAGGTTGCTGCCGCAGAGCCATCATATCTAAACTGCCTGGTTGCTAGGAGACAATTGGAATGCAAGGCGCTCGTCCCAGGCATCCATCCTCGAACGGTGTCCTCTAGTCATTCCATATGGGATGTCCTGGATCTGTCCAACAGGTCTCAATTGTCCCGCAGAAGGAATCCTTGAAGGGGGCATCCCACAACTCCCAACATGGGAATACCTCCATGGCCTCGAGATACCGCTCCCTTCATGAAGGGGCCATCATGCACAGAAACTCCAAACTGAGCAAACGTATGATCATCGCCCTGACTTCAGATGCATGAGATCTTGGTTCCGATGTGTAGGGGGTACCTGCCGTGCCCTCGCCCTGAAACCCAAGTCTAGCTTGTGTTCTCAGACTTCCGACCTCACACTCCTGGCCCCGAAGCACTCAAGTTTGGCAATTCCGGACCCACAATGCAGCACTCTTCCTGCCCTCTAGGAAAAAAATATTGCCTAATGAGCTGCTCAGGCAGCTTAAATGAGGATCAACCTGCACGGCACTCGAATGTACCCAAATTATATAGTCTAACCTGGGCACTAATGTACTTTCTGACACAACCTGAGCCCGGAACTCCTGACCAACACCGAGACAGCTGACTGCACTCTGAGCACATCAGACCCGCCATGGCCTTAGGTCATCATCTCTTCCCTACCTCAGCTTTCAGGCTTCAGAACCTAGACCTTATCTCTAATCCCTGCCCATGGGTGAGTGTGATGCAGAAATCAGAACTCCTCCTTACCCATGGCAAGAAACCTTGTGGTTGTCATGTTGTCCAACGTTCAGTGTAGGAGAAACCAGCATTTACCCTTAGTTCCCACCCATTCTTGAGTGTGGCGAGGGCATAAACATTTCATTGTGACCCTCACCGTGAGTCCTGTCCTCTAGTAAGTGCTTTTAGTGACTGGACCATTAGATGTCATAATGGGCTTGACATGTCCCTAGGCCCCAATATTTAACCAGATTGCTGGTTGTCCAGTCGCCCCTCCCCAGGGCTCTACTCTGGAATCCCTAATTTGGTGGGACACATGAGGTAAAACAAAACAAAACAAAACAAAAACAACAACAAAACAGACTTAATCCGTCACACAGAATGACCCCAAACTCTTTGGACGGGGCCACACCTCCAGAGAGTAAGACTCGTCCATTTCCCATGAAGTCACCCGGAAATTTCATGAACTTGGGTGACACGATATCCAGAGACAAAAACATGAGCAAGAGTCTCACACTCGCCCTTTTTTCATATCCCAAAGTGTTCTCCTCATGGTCTGTAGATCAGTGCTGCCATACCTTTGACCCGAAACAGAAGCCGAGTTTGTGTTTTCAGACAACGGTCTAAACAGCCCTGGCCTACACCCTACAGGCTCAGGCCCCTGGAGCCAACCTGAGGACAGTACTTGCCCTCTCCAAGGGATTTCTGTGTGCCCATTTCAATGGCCAAAACCCTACTAATAGGATAAACCTCCAAATTCCCTGAGGCCATCTCAATAGTGGTGGCTTCCCAGGACAAACAGGGGCAATCGGAGCCATGTGAGCACCTAACTGCACTCCGACCCGTAGACTGATGTCCCCAAAAGGAAAAAGGAACGAACAGACCCCTAGGCACTAATCAGAACCATTGCTTTTGTTTCCAGGCATTTCTCCTCAGAGGCCTGGATTTCAATACCCGAATATGACTGTTTCTTGACTCACCCATCAGAACCAGTCTCCTCTACTCATGGGAAACTTGCACATTGGAGCTTGGTCAAAGCTTCTCTTTAGGAGAACCCTTCAGGGCCCCAGTGCCACCGCTTCATTCCGAGGTCTTCATAGACACAAAAACACATTAGGACCCATCCACTGGAGAGTCCATTTCAACTCAGCCTCCTCGGTTGCTCCCCCAGATCCAGCAGATCTAACAGTCTAGTTGCTAGGAGACAATTGGAATGCGAGGTGGGCTTCCCATCCATCCATCCTTAGAACCCTGTTCAGAACCGTTGGCCTGGAGCCAACCAACAGGTCTCAATTGTCCTGCAGAAGAATCTTTGCAGTTGGGAGCTTCTCACAACTCACATCTTGGGATACCCCCATGGCCTCGTGATCCCCCCTTTCCTGAAGGGTCCATCAGGGGCAGAACCTTCAACCTGAGCGATCGTCTGATCCTCGACCTGACTTCAGATCCACGAGATCTCGAGTCTGGTCTGTAGATTGTGCCTGCCATGTCCTCACAAAAAAACTAAGACTAGCTTGTGTTCTCAGACTTCCGTCCTCAGACTACGGGCCCACAAGCCCTCCAGTTTGGCAATCCAGAGGAACAATGCAACACTCTGCCTGCCCACTAGAAGAAACACATTGCCCTCTGGGGCTACCCAGAAACCCCAAATGAGGACCAACATGCACGCCACTTGGCTGTACCCCAAATATATAGGCTGACCTGGGCACTGACGCCCTTGCAGACACAACCTGGCCTGGACCTCCTGGCCCCACCCCGACAGCTGGCCGCACTCTGAGCACATCGGACCCGCCATGGCCTTAGGTCGTCATCTCTTCTCAACCTCGAATTTCAGGCTTCAGAACCTATAACTTATCTCAATCCACTGCCCTCGGTTGAAAATGATGCAGAATTCAGAACTCCATCCCCATGGCAAGAAACCTTGAGGTTGCCATGTTGTCCAACGTTCAGTGTAGTTGAAACCAGTGTGGCCCATGAGGCCCCGCCCATGCTGTCGGGCCACATTGGTCACAAACACACATTGTGACCCTCAGCCTGAGCCCAGTCCTCAAGTAAGGACTCTCAGTGGCTGGACCATGAGCCCGCATATGGGGCCTGCCATGCCCCTGGCCCCAATTTTTAACCATAGTTCGCTTTGTCCCTTCACTCTTCCCTAGGGCTCTGCTTTGGAATTCCTCTTTTGGTGGGACACCTGATTAACAAACCTGAAAGGAGTCCTCCCATCCCAGAGATTGACGAAAAACAATTAGGATCGGGCCAAATCCACAGAGAGGAAGATTCGTCCATGGCCCATGAGGCCTCCCCGACATTCCACGGCCAACGCTGAAACAAAACCTAGAGACAAAAGAATGAGCAAGCGCCTCAGACTCGCTGTTTCTTCATATCCTGAAGAGTTCTTCTCACGGTTTGTCGATCATGTCCGCCATACCTACATCCGCAAACCTAAGGTGACTTTGTGTTTTTAGACTTCTGTCCTCAGTGTCCTGGGCAACACACACAACAGACTGAGCCCCTGGAGTCACACATTAGGACTGCGCCTACCCAATCTATGGGAATTCTGCCCATTCCATTGTCCCAAACCGTACAAATTAGGAGAACCCTCCAAAGTCCCTGACGCCATCCCAATAGTGTAGGTCCCCCGGCACAAACAACGGCGGTCTGACACCAGCTGAGCATCTATCTCCACTCATTCCATAGATGGATGTCCCCAGAGAAGGAGATTGATCAAGACAGGACCCTAGGCCATAATCGGATCCATTGCTTTGGTTTACAGGCAGGTCTCCTCAAAAGCCTGGTTTCCTATACTAGTATAGGGGTTTTCCTGAGGCACCCATCAGAATAAATCTCGTCTCCACAAGGAAACTTGTGCATGGGAGCTATTCAAAAGCTTAGGAGAATACTTCAGGGTCCCGGTGCCACCGCCTCATTCCAAGGCCCTCATGGACACAAACACACATTAGGACCCATCCTCAGGAAAGTCCACCAGCCAACCTAAGCCAGAGTTAGATATCGGGGTGAGGGGACGTCTGGCACCCTCTGCAGAGATGATTCGAGATCCCGTGTACCTGAAGACAGAGCTAGGATCAGACGTTGGCTCAGGTTGGAGTTTCTGTCCATGACGTCCCCTTCATGAAGGGGAGGGTGTCACGACGCCATGGAGGTTTTCCCATGATGGGAGTTGTGAGATGCTCCAAACCGCAATGATTCCTTCTGTGGGAGAGTCGAGACCTGTTGGATGGCTCCAGGACATCCCATAAGGAAGTTATCCAGAGCAGGGTTCTAAGGATGGATCCCTGGGCAGCCTGCCTCCCATTCCAGGTGTCTCATAGCGCCAAGGCAAGTTCGATCTGCTGGATTTAGGGGAGCAACCGAGGCGGGTGTGTTGAAATGGGTGAGTTGAGGATGGGTCATAATGTGCATTTGTGTCCATGGAGACCTGGGAATGGGGTGCTTGATCCGGGGCCTTGAGGGATGTTCATAACCGGAGATTTTGATGGAGCTCTAAAGAGTACGTTTCCTATGTGGAGAAGAGAATTGTTTTGATGAGTGCCTAAGGAATCACCCATATGCTGGTATTGGAAACCAGGCCTCTGAGGAGAGATGACTGGAAAAAAAAGCAATGGATATGATTAGGTCCCAGGTGCCTGTCCGGTTCAATCTCTTTCCTGGGGATACGTGTCTATGGATCTGTGGGGAGGTAGATGCTCAGCTTGTGTCAGATCGCCCCTGTTTGTCCTGGGCAGCCTATAATATTGGGATGGCCTCGGGACTTTGGAGTTTCTCCTAATCTATAGTGTCATGGTCAATGGAATGGGCAGAAATCCCCTGGAGAGGGCAGGCACAGTTCTGAGTTTGGCTCTAGGGCCCCAGCCTTGAGGGTGTGTGGGCCAGGCCTGTGGGGACAAAAGTCTGAAAACACAAACTCCGCTTAGGATTGGGGACATAGGTATGGCACGCCCAATCTACAGACCGTGATAACACTTCGGGATATGAAAAAGGGTGAATTTGAGGTGCTTGCTCAGGCTTTGTCTCTGGATTTTTGTCAACAATGTGGGTGGAATGCTGGCGTGGCCCCATGGGTTGTGGACGGCTTTCCTTCTCTGAGGATTTGACCCGATCCCAAGAGTTTGGGTACATTCTGTGGGATGGGAGGAGTCCTTTCTGTTTTTTATTTTATTTTATTTTTTGTACCTCATGTGTCCCAATAAAAGAGGGATTCCAGAGCAGAGTCCTTGGGAGGGACAACTGGACAACCCCACCGCTGTTTAAGTTTGGGGGCCTAGGGACATGGCAAGTCCAATATGTGGGCTCTTGATTCAGACATTGAGAGGCCTTCCTTGAGGACAGGGCTCATGCTGAGGGTTACAATGCCTATTTGTGCCCAACAAGGCCCTCAAGCATGGGAAGGGCCTCATGGGCCACGCTGGATTCTCCTACACTGCACGTTGGAGAATATGCCAACCACAAGGTTTCTGGCCATGGCGAAGGAAGAGTTGTGATTTCTGTATCACGTTCACCCCTGGACAGTGATTGGAGTTTAGGTCTAGGTTCTGAAACCCGAAAACCGAGGTTGGGAAGAGATGAAGACCTAAGGACCTGACGGGTCCAATGAGCTCAGTGTGCGGCCAGCTGTTGAGCATAGGTCTGGAGGTGTGGGCTCATGCTGTGTCAGACAGGGCATTAGACAGGGTAAACTGTTTATTTGGGGTGCAGTCGAGTGGCGTTCAGTTGATCCTCATTCGGGTTTCTAGGTAGCTCCATAGGGCAACGTTTTTCTTCTGGATGGCAGGCAGAGTGCTGCATTGTGGCCTCAGTATTGCCAAACTGTAGGGCTTTGGGGCCAGGGGTGTGAGGACGGTAGTCTGAAAACACAAGCTAGGCTTAGTTCTGGGGGTGAGGGCACAGAAGGCACACTCTGCAGAACTGAATCAAGATCTCATGCACCTGAAGCCAGGGCGAATATCAGACGTTTGCTCAGGTTGGAGTTTCTGTCCATGATGGCCCCTTTATGAAGTGGAGCGTCTCAAGAGGCCATGTAGATTTTCCTACAATGGGAGTTGTGAGATGCTCCAGACTGCAAAGATTCCTTCTGCGGGACACTTGAGACCTGTTGGATGGCTCTAGGATGTCCCATATGGAACGACTCCAGAGTAGGGTTCTAAGGATGGATGCCTGGGCAGCCCGCCTCCCATTCTAGTTGTCTCTTAGCAACAAGGCAGGTTTGATCTGCAGGCCCTGGGGAGAAACCAAGGGGGTTGAGTTGACATGGATTCTCCCTAGGATAGATCATAATGTGGGTTTAAGTCCATGGAGACCTTGGAATGGAGCGCTTGATCTGGGGCCCTGAAAGATTCTCCTAAACAGAGGTTTTTATAGAGCTCCAAAGAGTACATTTCCTATGTGGAGACGAGATTTTTCTGATGAGTGCCTCAGTAATCCCCCATATGCTGGTATTGGAAACCAGGCCTCTGAGGAGAGATGCCTGGAAACAAAAACAATGGATCTGATTAGGGCCTACATGCCTAACCAGTTCAATCTTATTCTATGGGGATATCTATCTCTGGGCCTGAGTGGAGGTAGTTTCCTAACTTGTGAAAGATCATCCCTGTTTGTCCTGGGCAGCCAACACTATTGGGATGGCCTCGGGGAGTTTGGAGGTTTCTCCTAATCTATAGGGTTGTGGCCAATGGAAATGGCAGAATTCCCCTGGAGAGGGAAGCCACAGTCCTGAGGTGTGGCTCCAGGGGCCCCAGCCTGGATGGTGTGTGGGCCAGGACTGTGGGGACAGAATTCTGAAAACACAAATTCAGCTTAGGTTTGGCGATGTATGTATGAAAGCTCGATCTGCAGACTGTGAGAATTTTCCGGGCTATGAACAAAGGCCGAGTATGTGGCGCTTGCTCAGGCTTTTGTCTCTGGATTTTGTGTCAACGGTGGCCGTAGAATGTCGGGTGTCCTCAAGGGCCATGGACAAGTCTTTCTCCGGTGATTTGGCCTGATCCCAAGTGGTTGGGATCATTCTGTGGATGGGAAGAGTCCTTTCTGTATTTATTTATTTATTTTTTTACCTCAGGTGTCCCACCAAAGAGGGATTCCAGAGCAGAGCCCTGAGTAGGGGTGACTAGACATCTCAAAATCTGGTTGAGATTGGGGTGCTAGGGGCTTGGCCAGCCCCATATGTGGGCTTTGTTCCAGTCACTAAGAGGCTTTACATGAGGATAGGGCTCACGCTGAGGGTCACCATGTGTGTTTGTGCAAATTGTGGCCCTCAGGGATAGGTGGGGCCTCATAGTCCATGCTGCTTTCTCCTACAATGAACGTTGGACAACATGCCAACCACAAGGTTTCTTGCCATGGCGAAGGAGAAGTTCTGATTCTTGCATCACGTTCACTCCTGAGCAGTGAGTGGAGATAAGGTCTAGGTTCTGAAGGTGAAAACTGAGTTTGGGTAGAGATGATGGCCTAAAGCCATTGTGGGTGTGATATGCTCAGGGTACGGCCAGCTGTCTGGGTGTTGGACTGGAGGTCTGCCCTCAGGCTTTGTCAGACAGGGCTTTAGTGCACAGGCTAGACTGTATAATTGGGGTATGGTCGAGTGGCATGCAGGTTGTTACTCATTTGGCGTTTCTGTTTAGCCCTATAGGGCAACATTTTTCTTCTGGACGGCAGGCAGAGTGCTGCATTGTGGCTCCAGAATTGCCAAACTGGAGGGGTGTGGCCAGGATTGTGATGACGGAAGTCTGAGAACACAAGTTAGGCTTAGGTTTCGGGGCGAGGGCACAGCAGGCACACGCTCAAGTGCTGAATCGAGATCTCGTGCTTCTGAATTCAGGGCGAGGATCAGACTTTGGCTTAGGATGGAGTTTCTGTCCATGATGGCCCATTTATGAAGGTGTGGGGCATCATGAGGAAATGGAGGTTTTCTCACAGTGGTGATGAGGGAGCAGGAGGCTGGCTGAGGACAAAGCAAGAGCTGGCGCCTTGCACCCCCCCCTTCCATCCGCTCCCCTCCATAGGTGTAGCATTCCTCAGGCACCCCTGACTGCCATAAAATGATAAATAGTTAACTTGCTGAGATCACAATCCTACAAGACTGGAGTCTCCCTTGGTTTGCAAATGTCCTTGAGATTTACAAACAAAGAAGTTACCTTATCAATAGCCCAAATTCCAAAGACACAGAACTCAGTTTCTCAAGCCTAATGTCACCCTTCCCTTCATAAAAACCGAAGGAGGTGGAGGTAGAAGGAAAAGTAAATAAAGTTAAATTTCTTCTAAACCTAAATCTCATTAACAAGGATGCTTGATGGCAGGAATGTAACATTCCACCAGGAGACTCTCAATTGTCTTTACTTGATAGTAACTAAGCCTTCAATATCCTGATAGTATTCTTTGCCCCAATAGCCCTTCTGAATACCCCTTTGTCCTCACCTACCCAACTCCTGCGTATATAACCAACCACCCCTCACAACCCGGGGCAGCAGCTCTTCCTGCCCACGGGTCCTGTCCCCGTGCTCTAATAAACCACCATTTTGCACCAAAGATGTCTCAAGAATTCTTTCTTGGTCATCGGCTCCGGACCTCAGCCCACCAAACCTCACCTAGGTTCTAGAACTTCATCATATGGCACCCAACGTGGGGCTGTGAGTCTTTACATTTGGACTCTGAGCTTCAGTGCAAAATTGGTGAGTACTTTCTTTCCATTTACTCTGATTTCAGGGGCTTTTCAAGGAGTATGGTCTTATTGGAACACTTGCATGTCAATTGCTCAGGCTGTAATCCTCTAGCCCGTGGCTACTCTATGGGGAGGAGAGCGTATGCCTTTTGGCTGTAAGCTAGTACCCTGGCCGGAATGGCAATAAGACCCAGAAACTTGATGGCCTCACTCTATTCCTGTTCTTATAGAAAGTTGTCTCTCTTGGGCACGGGACAGACAACTAAGTCACCAGGACGGCTGCCAATCTTAAGACTCCCGTGTGAGGTTTCCTCCTGAATGATCTAATGTGATCCCCTCCACATGCCCGGTCTAGCCACTTCTGGCCGCGGGACCTCCACTGGGAGCCGGTCAAAACCAGTACCCGATTGAATTAAAACGCAACCGGGGACCGTTTCCTAGGGAAGTTGGCTGCAAGGACCACATGTGTTGGAATGTCGCATAGACCATGATGGATTTCAATCTTTACTGTTTCTCATCAGTGTCTTCTGCAAACCGCCTAAAGCTATGAAATTGGGTAATTTCCCCTTGCCAAACTTTTCTAGTATTTCCATGGGTTAATATGACAAAACCGTATGCAGTCTTCAGGACATACGATAGCATAGCACAAGAGTTTTAGTCCATTCACCAGGCACCCATCAGCAGCCTAGGATGTGATGGGGAAGTGGAGGGACGCCGGCACCCCTCCAGGGCCTTTAACGGCAGGAATGCCTTCCCAGGGAAGGCAAAACGGTGATCAATAGCGATTTTTGTTGAGGGACGCCTCCGGTCGCTTTTGACACACAGGAACCTCTGACATATCCTGCGTGGGACGCTACCCAGGAGTCAGGGGGGATTTCGTAATGGACCTTCTTTACTTTTCTGGAAGCATGGCCTCAGTAGACTTCTTCAGTTCCCAAGGACTCTACCTTGGGGTGCCTTTTAACCCACTGGAAATAATTTGGATTGCAAAACTTAGGAAAGGACTGAGCTCCTGTAACACTGCATGGCCTCAGTGGGATCTATCAGTTAGATCTCCTCTGCAAGAAACAGGGCAAATGGACCTAGGATACCTTCACCGCTCGTACCTAGGCCTTCATTTCTCTACACCAGGACCCCAGACTAAGGGGCTTTTGCGGAATGTGTTTGCCCAAATGAGTCAGCTAGTAAACTTTCTCCTGACATATTGGATGGTAATTACGTAAATAAGCCTTCTAGTAAACCCAGGTTGCTGGGCCATCCCTAGCAAAGGGGACTCTGGCTTTATTTCTCTCTGTTTCTCCTAATAGATGTGGGGGCTTCTCCCTCACTCACTTCCCGTGTTAATGGCTATAACTGGAGCCAACTGGGGTTGGTCTAACTCGAGACAGAGACTATAAGGAATATTCCCAAGCAGCTGCCGAAACTCTCTTTGTTTCGGGGAAGTTTCCCTATGTTCTCTGGCCTGACTTGGACTGCCTAACCCCTCGCCCCTTGCTGGTGGGAAAGCATGGCATCTGCTCCTCTGTTGGGGCTTATGAGCTCTGAAACCGGGAATCCCTTCTCTGCCTCCTGGCAGAACTTTGTTTCCTCTGTTTTCCCCTTCTGTTTCTGCACCAAGGTGCGTGCAGCCTGCATGACTGGCCTCTAGATCATGCACCACAGCTCCTTCTCTCTCCACTGTAAAGGAGCAAGAAGAGCACCCCTGGACCTAACACTCCCCACTCCAGATCTTCCCACGCATGTCTCAGGTAAACATGCAAAGTGGAGTGGGCCCAGGTGGAACGTAAATCAGTATTGGAACTAAGTTAAGTTTGTTGGTTTAATTAAGATTGATGCATCTTTGAAGTTAACAGCAGTAAATGTGAAGCTTTATTCTATCAAAGTTTACTGAAGGTTAAATAAGCTTGTGTTATTAAAATTTGTTAGCAAAGAAATGACTAAACTGATGGTTAATTGTCTATCTCAAAGTTCTAATGGGTAATTGCTGAAGTAGCTTTCAAAGTCTTTGGTAACCTGAAAGTTTTTAAAGTTTTGCTTGGATGACAAATGGAATTAAATTGTGGACACCTGTATCTTAACCAAACAGGATAAAATGCTAAGTTTGTTAATTACTGGATGTAGGTTTGTGCTTTTTGACTTCTTACTGCAAAGAAACTAAGAGTATTTAAATCTGTTGGTAAACTTGTTTGCCACTTAACTGATTCATAAATTGCCACCTGAAGAATTCTGTTGTACCAGTTCACAATTGGTTAATAACTAAAGGTGTTTCTAAGAATACAAAGTTCTGCTTAGTGTAAACTAAGACTGATGGAAATAAAGGGAAACTGTATGTAGGAAAGTAGGAGATATGTAAGAAAGACTTAAGGAATGGGAATACATTTTGTTGAAGGTAAAGGAAGGTAATTTTGTCCTAAATGAGATGGTTGTTTAGAAGGAAATGGCTTGGGACAAAACCTGAATGCAAAGGAAAGTCGTAGAAGGTTTGTGAAGGGAAATCTTCAGAAAAGGAATTTTAGCTATAGTCAAGAATGAACGAAGATTGAAATGAATGGGTTTTAAAGGTACGTTGGTACAAGACTGAAATTGTCTCTGTTCAAAAGGACAATGTTTTCTTAGATCAATTGATCTGCTGTTAAGAAAATGTAAATGGTTTTCTCTTTGCCTGGCCAGAAAAACCAGTTTTTATGCTTTGTTTTATCAGCTGTTTAACATCCCTAATTATATTTAGGCATGTGCTTCAACACTTTCTAAGATTTTAGCAAATGTTGACAAGATTTAAATTGCAAATCTCTTTAACTCAGGCTTTTCCTTGGTATGTGAAGTTGCTCATGAAGTACTACTGAACCAGTGACAAACCTTGGATTACATTTGGGAAAATGCTATAACTATTCTAGAGATTCTACACACTTCCTAAAGTTTTAATATTTTGAGAGATCACCGCTTGATACTGTAATTATGGAAATGTTATGTATCACAGAAATAACCTGATTTCCTTGCAGCTAAATTGTAAACTCCTGTGTCTCTTTAGCTCTAACCATACCCACTCTGAATTTTTGTCATTTATAATTGTTTTAATTCTCTTGTAAAATTATCTTCAAGGTGATTCCTATAAAGGACTTTCAGGACAAATATAGATATTTGATATGCTTGAAAATCCTAAAACTGAAATGGGTAAGAATTTCCAAAACTGACTAAAGCCGCATTCACCAGAATTAGTAACATGGGACTAAATTAACTAAAAGATTGTAGTGTTGTGTTTGTTAATGTTTTGTCTTACTTTAAACATTGCTGGTTCTCTCTACTGTTTGCTCTTACAGACTAGGGATACTCCTAGTTATCTGTAACTTATAGAGATGTAAAAGTGCTCATTTGTAAAAGTGCTCAAAGCATTCACCTTTTCTCTTTATCTGAACCCTCTGAAACCAAAAGGTCTCAGTAAGTATTCTTTCTTCCATGGCAATCAGTCATTTGCACAAGTTCAATAAGAATCTGTCCTCCTTGTAACAGGAAAGAATTGGAAACACAGTATTTTACCAAGGCTTTGACTGGGATGTCATATTTGAAAAGACTCAGATATGACCAGACAGCTTTAAGGAACTAAGGTTGACTTTATGAAACCTGGAGCCATAAAGCCCCTTGGGACTGTTGGCCTGATACCTTGCTTACAGAGTTCCCAGCAGCCTCACCAGGTGAGTAAAGAATGTCACTCCTTGGTAGGTGCAGTCTCAGGAAGAGGAACTCGCCCAAATCAACAGGTATTGCAGGCATGCCTGATGGCAAGTACAGGGCTTGGCTTCTGGCCTGGAGAGGCTACTAAAAGTTCATCCTAGAGATTCCTTATACAAAGTTCCAGCAAAGCAGATTCTAAAAGATCTATTGATCACACTCACTGTTCTTGCTGAGCTTATGTAAATAATAGGCCAAGTTTGTTAAAACTGGACTTGTTTCACAAGTGAATTAGTCCTGATTTGGCTATCTCTGTAAATGAGAGTTATTTTAGATAGAAAAATTGTTTTAGTAACACCTTTATGGATGTTAAATTCTAGATTTGATTGTCTTTAAATGTTTGTATACCTATGCTAAACAATTTGAGGTAAACTTCAGAAAAGTTGCACAATAGCTTCTTTAGTCGATCTTATTATTTTGTGGATATATGAACAAGACCCCACAGCACATGATTAAACAACTGGAAAATGGGATTGATTCCCCTACAATTGTATAACTTAACTAACCCCTTATGTGTGGCTGGGATAATGAAATTGCCTAAAAGCCACCATACCACACTCCATAGGATTAACTATGGACTTGTGGAGATAATGGATGACCCCACTTTCTTTATGAGTGGATTGGATGATGAATGGCGGACTCCCCTTATCTCTTGACAAGTTTTCTCACTTGCCAGTGATCCTCTGTAATCAGGATATTGTTAAGGCTGGACCACTCAAAGGTCTTATTGGTTTTATCCCTTAGTCACATTTATCTTAGAAGTCACCTCTGTTGAGGTGCAATTGCAAACAGATGCTTCAGCGAAACTTAGAACAGCCCTCCTCATAAAAAGAGCCTCAAAGCTCACTATGGGACAGTCCTTGACTGTAATGATGTCACATCAGGTCCAGAGTTGTCTTAGAAGCCAAAGGCCACCAATGGATGATGTAGGCCAACTAATGAAATATTGGACTATACTTACAGATATGCCAGAAATAATACTTAAAATTTGTCAAACTTTAAACCTAGTTACCTGTATGCCTGAACCTGACTACTGTACTTCTTTCTCTATAGAGCAAAAAGGTTATTGATCTTGCTTACTCTATTTGTCCAGATTTAAGATGCCCCTGTTAAAAATATGAATGACAGTTGGTTTCCTGATGACAGTAGTTTTCATAGAAAAAATAAAGAAAAGCTAGGTGTGCCAAAGTGCTCACTAGCACTTTTCAATTGCCAAAGCCTAAAAACATTAACACTGACTCCAAATATGCCTTCCTGGTACTACATGCCCATGGAGCTATTTGGAAGGAAAGGGGATTGCTGTCAATCCATAACTCCCCAATCCAATATGGGCCTAAGTTCCAAAACCCTCCTTATTGCTATACTAAGGATGGCCTTAGATGTCCTGACAGCAGCCCAGGGTGGCACATGTGCAATTATCAAGACAGAATGTTGTGTGTACATTCCAGACTATCACAAAAATGTCACAGGACTAATAAAAGACATGAATACCCAGATTAAGGCCCTACAAGATCCTTCTCTCTCAGTGAATGGTTAAGTTCCTGGTTTGAAGGAGGACTATGGCCAAATCTCCTTTTCGGGCTTCTCATTCTTATCGCCTTATTAACTTTAATATGTTGCTTTGTTCCATGTTTCTCTACTTGGTGCCGAGACTCCATTGCTGCAATGACTTCACCACGACAGATGATCCTTACCACGTGCAAAGACACTCCTTCACTGTCAGCGCTGGATTCGGCTGCCTCCGCCTTTCATAACTCCCCTATACATTTCTCCACTGATCAATATTGACCCCAGTAGGTAGGGACAGCTCTACGCCCCTATTCAGCATGAAGAAGTTACAGAAGATGAGACCTTCCACATTCAGCCACCTTAAAGATTTAAGGGTCAAAATTGTTCAGGGGGGGATGATGAGGGAGCAGGAGGCTGGCTGAGGACAAAGCAAGAGCTGGCGCCTTGCACCCCCCCCTTCCATCAGCTCCCCTCCATAGGTGTAGCATTCCTCAGGCACCCCTGACTGCCATAAAATGATAAATAGTTAACTTGCTGAGATCACAATCCTACAAGACTGGAGTCTCCCTTGGTTTGCAAATGTCCTTGAGATTTACAAACAAAGAAGTTACCTTATCAATAGCCCAAATTCCAAAGACACAGAACTCAGTTTCTCAAGCCTAATGTCACCCTTCCCTCCATAAAAACCGAAGGAGGTGGAGGTAGAAGGAAAAGTAAATAAAGTTAAATTTCTTCTAAACCTAAATCTCATTAACAAGGATGCTTGATGGCAGGAATGTAACATTCCACCAGGAGACTCTCAATTGTCTTTACTTGATAGTAACTAAGCCTTCAATATCCTGATAGTATTCTTTGCCCCAATAGCCCTTCTGAATACCCCTTTGTCCTCACCTACCCAACTCCTGCGTATATAACCAACCACCCCTCACAACCCGGGGCAGCAGCTCTTCCTGCCCATGGGTCCTGTCCCCGTGCTCTAATAAACCACCATTTTGCACCAAAGATGTCTCAAGAATTCTTTCTTGGTCATCGGCTCCGGACCTCAGCCCACCAAACCTCACCTAGGTTCTAGAACTTCATCAGTGGGATTGTGTGATGCTTCAAACCACAAGGATTCATTCTGCAAGACAGTCAAGACAGGTTGGTTGGATTCAAGACGTCCCATAAAGAAGTTCTCCAGAGCAGGGTTTTAAGGATGGATGCCTGGGCAGCCCACCTCGCATTCCATCTGTCTCCTAATGACAAGGCAGGTTTGATCTGCTGGCTCTGGGTGAGCAGCCGAGGGGGCTGATTGGAAATGGACTCTCCTGAGGATGGATCATAATGTAAGTTTGTGTCCTTGGAGACCTTGGAATTGGGCCATGGTGCCAGCGCCCTGAAGGATCCTCCTAACCTGAGGTATTGACACAGCTACAAAGAGCAAGTTTCCCATGTGGAGATGAGATCTGTTCTGATTGTTTCCTTAGGAAACCCCCATATTCTGATATTGGAGACCAGGCCTCTGATGAGAGATACCTAGAAACCAAAGCAATGGATCAGAAGTTGGCTCAGGTTGGACTTTCTGTCCATGATGGCCCCTTTATAAAGGGGAGCATCTCATGAGGCCATGTAGGTTTTCCCACGATAGGAGTTGTGAGATGCTCCAATCTGCAAGGATTCCTTCTGCTGGACAGTCAAGACCTGTTGGAAGGCTGCAGGACATCCCATATGGAACAGCGCCAGAGCAGAATTCCAAAGATGGATGCCTAGAGAGTCTGCTTCGCATTCCAGTTGTCTCCTAGCGACAAGGCAGGATTGATATTCTGCCTCTGGGGGAGTAATCGACGGGGCTGAGTTGAAATATACTCTCCTGCCGAATGGTCATAATGCAGGTTTGTGTCCATGGAGACCTTGGAATAGGTCAGTGGCTCCGGTTACCTGAAGGTTTCTCCTAACTGGAGGATTTTACAGAGCTCCAAAGGATAAGTTTCCCATGTGGAGACAAGATTTGTTCTGATTGGTATCTCTGGAATCCCCCATATGCTGGTATTGGAAAACAGGCCTCTGAGGAGAGATGCTTAGAAACAAAAGCAATGGAACCAATTACGTTCTAGGGGCCTGTCCAGTTTAATACCTTTCTCTTGGGATATCTGTCTACGGGTGAGTTGAGGTCGTTGCTCAGCTTGTGACAGATCGCCCCTCTTTGTCCTGGGCGGCCTACACTATTGGAATGGCCTCTGGGACTTTGGAGTTTTCTCCTAATCTGTAGGGTTGTGGCAATGGAATGGGTAGAATTTCCTTGGAGAGGGCAGTCACAGTCCTGAGGTGTGGCTCCAGGGGCCTCAGCCTGGAGGGTGTTTGGGACAGGGATGTTAGGATAGAAGTTTGAAAACACAAACTCGGCTTAGGTTTGGGGACGTAGGTATGGCAGGCCCGATCTACAGACTATGAGGAAAATGTTTGGGGCTATGACCTAAGGGTGAGTGTGATGCACTTGCTGAAGCTTATGTCTCTGGATTTTGTGTCAATACTGGCCATGGAATGTCGGGCTGGCCTCATGGGCCATGGACGAGTCTTTCTCTCTGGGGATGGCCCGATCCCAAGTGATTGGGGTCATTCTGTGAGTGGAAGGAGTCCTTTCTGTGTTTATTTACCTCAAATGTCCCACCAAAGAGGGATTCCAGAGCAGAGCCCTGAGTAGGGGTGACTAGATGTCTCTACCTCTGGTTAAGATTGGGTGACTTGGGGCATGGCAGGCCCCATATGCAGGCTCATGGTCCAGCCACTGAGAGGCTTTACTTGAGGACAGGGCTCAAACTGAGGGTCCCAATTTGTGTTTGTGCCCACCGCAGCTCTTAAGAATCGGCAGGGCCTCAGGGACTCTACACTACCCTCAGGGGCCCTACTACTACCCCTGTAGGCCCTACAGGGGTCCTATACTGAACGTTGGACAAGATGCCAACCACAAGATTCTGGCGAGAGGGAAGGAGGAGTTCTGATTTCTGCATCACGTTCACCCATGGGAAGTGAGTAGAGATAAGGTCTAGGTTTCTGTAGCCTGAAAACCGAGGTTGGAAAGAGATGGCGACCTAAGGCCATGGCTGTTCAGAAGTTCTCAGTGTACGGCAAGCTGTCTGGGTGTCGGTTGGGAATTCAGGCTGCAGGTTCTGTCAGACAGGGCATTAGTGCACAGGCTAGAATATGTAAGTGGTATACAGTTGAGTGGCGTGCAGGTTTATCCTCATTTGAGGCTTCTGGGTAGACCAATAGGGCAACGTTTTTCTTCTAGAGGGCAGGCAGAGTGCAGCACTGTGTCATCGGAAATCCCAAAAATGGAGGGCGTGTGGTCCAGGAGAGTGAGGACGGAAGTCTGAGAACACGAGCTAAACTTAGGTTTTGGGGTGAGGGCACAGCAGGTACACTCTGAAGAGCTGAATCAAGATCTCGTGCATCTGAAGTCAAGGCGAAGATCAGCCATTGGCTCAGGTTGGAGTTTCTTTCCATGATCCGCCTTCATGAAGATTGGGGGTATCATGTGACCTTGGAAGCTTTCCATGATATGAGTTGTGAAGTGGTCCATGCACAAGGACACCTGTGGGACAGTCGAGACCTGTTGGATGGCTCAAGGATGTCCCATAAGGAACGACGCAAGAGCAGGGTTCTAAGGATGGATGCCTGAAGAGCCCAACTCGCATTTCAATTGTCTCCTAGCGACAAGGCAGGTTCAATCTGCTGGCTCTGGGGTAGCAACCGAGGGAGTTTAGTTGAAATGGACTCTCCTGAGGATGGGTCATAATGTGGGATTGTGTCCATGGAGATATTCGAATGGGGTAGTGGCTCCGGTGACCTGAAGTTTTCTCCTAACTGGAGGTTATGACACAGCTCCATAGAGCAAGATTCCCATGTGGAGACGAGATTTTTTCTGATTGGTAGATCTGGAAACCCCCTTATGCTGGAATTGGAATCCAGGCCTCTGAGGAGAGATGCCTGAAAACAAAAGCAATGGATCCAGTTAGGGCCTAGGTGCCTGTCTTGTTCAATATTCTTTTCTATGGATATCTGTCTAAGAGTCTGATTGGATGTAGTGGCTCAACTTGTGCCAGATGGTCCCTGTATGTCCAGGACATCCTACACTATTGGGATGGCCTCAGAGATTTTGGATGTTTCTCCTAATCTGTCAGGTTGTGCCAAAGGAATGAGCAGAATTCCCTTGGAGAGGGCAGGCACAGTCCTGAGGTGTGGCTCCATGGGGCCCAGCATTTAGCGTGTGTGGGCGAGGACAATGGAGACAGAAGTCTGAAAACACGAACTTGGCTTAGGATTTGGGACATATGTATGGCAGGCCCGATCTACAGACCTTGAGAGTTTTGGGGGCTCTGAACAAAGGGCAAGTTTGTGGCACTTTTTCAGGTTTTTGTCTCCGGATTTTGTGTCAATGGTGGCCGTGGAATGTCAGGCTGGCCTCATCGACCATGGACGAGTATTTCTCTCTGTGGATTTGGCCAAATTCCAAGTGTTTGGGGTCATTCTTTGGGTGGTAGGAGTCCTTTCTTTTTTTTTTCTTTCTTTCTTTTTTTTTTTTTTTTTAACCTCATGTGTCCCACCAAAGAGCTCTGAATAAAGTTGACTAGACTTCTCAAGCTCTGGCTAGGATTGGGGGAGTAAGGGCATGGCAAGCCCCATATGCAGGCCCTGGTCCATCCCCAGAGAGGCTTTACTTGAGGCCAGGGTTCATGCGTAGGGTCCTAATGTGTGTTTGTGCCCATCGCAGCTCTCAAGCATGTCTGAGGCCTCATGGGTCATGCTGGGTTCTCATATACTGAACGTTGAACAACATGTCAACCACAAGGTTTCTGGTCATGGGGAAGGTGAAGTTCTGATTTCTACATCACGTACACCGCTTAGTTGTGAGTGGAGATAAGGTCTAAGTTCTGAAGCCTGAAGTCCAAGGTTGGGAAGAGATGATGACCTAAGGCCATGGGATGTCCGATGTGTTCAGTGTGTGGCCAGGTGTCTGGGTGTCGATCACGAGGTCTGGGGTCAGGCTGTGTCAGACAGGGCATTAGTGCCCAGGCTAGACTGTATCATTGGGGTACAGTCTAGAGAATTGCAGGTTGATCCTCATTTGATATTTCTGGGTAGACCCCTAGGGCAAAGTCTCTCTTCTGGAGGGCAGGCAGAGTGCTGCATTCTAGCTTCAGAATTACCAAAGTGGAAGGCTTGTGGGCCAGGAGTGTGAGGACAGAAGTCTGAGAACGCGAGCTGGCTTAGGTTTTGGGGCGAGGGCAAGGCAGGCACACTCTGCAGAGCTGAATTGAGATCTCATGCATCTGAAGTCATGGCGAGGATCAGACGTTGGCTCAGGTGGGAGTTTCTGTCCACGATGTCCTCTACCTGAAGGTGGAGGCATCACGAGGCCATGGAGGTTTTCCCATGGTGCCAGTGTGTGATGATGCAAACCACAAGGATTCCTTCTGCAGGACAGTTGAGACCTGTTGAATGGATCAAGAACACCCCATTACGAATTTCTCCAGAGCAGAGTTCTAACAACGGATACCTGGGCAGCAAACACGCATTCTATTTGTCTCCTAGTTACAAAGCAGGTTTGATCTGCTGGCACTGAGTGAGCAACCGCCAGGTTTGAGTTGAAATGGACTCTCCTGAGGATGGGTCATAATGTGGGATTGTGTCCATTGAGACATTGGAATGGGGCGGTGGCTCCAGTGACGTGAAATTTTCTCCTAACTGAAGGTTTTGATACAGTTCCATATAGCATGATTCCCATGTGGCATGCAATTTGTTCTGATTTCTAGCTCCAGAAACCCCCATGTGCTGGTATTGGAATCCAGGCCTCTGAGGAGAGATACCTGAAAACAGAAGCAATGGATCTGATTAGGGCATAGGTGCCTGTCCTGTTCAATCTTCTTTTCTATGGATATCTATCTACAGGTCTGATTGGAGGTAGTTGCTCAGCTTGTGGCAGATGGTCCCTGTATGTCCCGGACATCCTACAATATTGGGGTGGCCTCGGGGACTTCAGATGTTTCTCCTAATCTGTCGGGTTGTGCCAAAGGAATGAGCTGAATTCCCTTGGAGAGGGCAGGCACAGTCCTGAGGTGTGGCTCCATGGGGCCCAGCCTTGAGGGTGTGTGGGCCAGGACAATGGATACAGAAGTCTGAAAACACAAACATGGCTTAGGTTTGGGACATAGGTATGGCAGGCCCGATCTACAGACCGTGAGAATTTTTCAGATTCTGAACAAAGGGCGAGTGTGTGGCACTTTTTCAGGCCTTTGTCTCCAGATTTTGTGTCAATGGTGACCGTGGAATGTCAGGATGGCCTCATCGGCCATGGATGAGTATTTCTCTCTGTGAATTTGGCCCAATTCCAAGTGTTTGGGGTCATTCTTTGGACGGTAGGAGTCCTTTCTCGATTTTTCTTTTAACCCCATGTGTCCCACCAAGGAGGGATTCTAGAGAAGAGATCTGAGTAGGGGTGACTAGACTTATCGAGCACTGGTTAAGTTTTGGGGAGTAGGGGCATGGCAATCTCCATATGCGGGCTCTTGTCCAGTCCCAGAGAGGCTTTACTTGAGGCCAGGGTTCATGCTTAGGGTCCTAATGTGTTTTTGTGCCCATCGCAGCCCTCAAGCATGTCTGAGGCCTCATGGGCCATGCTGGTTTCTCCTACACTGCACGTTGGACAACATGCCAACCACAGGGTTTCTGGTCATGGGGAAGGAGGAGTTCTGATTTCTGCATCACGTACACGGCATGGCAGTGAGTAGAGATAAGGTCTAGATTCTGAAGCCTGAAAACCGAGGTTGGGAAGAGATGACGACCTAAGGCCATGGAGGGGCGAATGCACTTAGTGTGCGGCCAGATGTCTGTGTGTCCGTCATGAGGTGCGGGCTCAGGCTGTGTCAGGCAGGGCATTAGTCCCCAGGCTAGACTCTATAATTTGGGGTACAGTCGAGTGATGTGTAGGTTGGTCCTCATTTGGGGTTTCTGGTTAGCCCCATAGGGCAACGTTTTTCTTCTGGAGGGCAGGCAGAGTGCTGCATTCTGGCTCCAGAATTGCCAACTTCAGGGCTTGTGGGCCAGGTGTTTTAGGACAGAAGTCTGAGAACACAAGTTCAGCTTTGAATTCGCAGCGGTGACATGGCAGGCACACTCTACAGACCTGAATTGAGATCTCGTGCATCTGAAGTCAGGGCGAGGATCAGATGTTGGCTTAGGTTGGAGTTTCTGTACATGATGTCCCCTTCATGAAGGTGGGGGGGGGCATCAGGAAACCATGGAAGTTTTCCCACTTTGTGAGTGTGTGATGCTCCAAACCACTAGGATTCTGTCAGCGGGACAGTCACGAACTTTTGGATGGATCAAGGACGTCCCATAAGAAATGCTCCAAAGCACAGTTCTAATGATGGATGCCTGGGCAGTCCAACTTGCATTCCAGTTGTGTCCTAGTGAAAAGGAGGATTCGATCTGCCTTCACTGGGGGAAAAACTGAGGGGGCTGAATTGAAAATGGACTCTCCTGAGGATCAGTCATGATGTGGATTTGTGTCCATGGAGCCATTGGAATGGGGCAGTGGCTCTGTTGCCCTGAAGAATTCTCCTACCCTGAGATTTTGATGCAGCTCCAAAGAGCAAGTTTCCCATGTAGAGACGAGATTTGTTCTGAAACCCCCACAACCTGGTATTGGAAACCAAGCATCTGGGGAACAATGCCTGGAATCCAAAGCAATGGATCTGATTAGGGTCTAGGGGCCTGTCCTCTTCAATATTCTCCTCTGAGTGTCTCTGTCTAAGATTCAGAATGGAGGTCACTGCTCAGCTTGTGTCAGATCGCCCATGTTTGTTGGGGGAGGCCAACACTATAGTGGCAAATGAAATGGGCAGAGTTTCCTTGGAGAGCACTGGCACAGTCCTTAGGAGTGACACCACCTTTCTGGGTGTCGTCCAGGAAGTCCAGGCTCAGGCTGTGCCAGACAGGGCATTAGTGCCAAACATAGACTGTATAATTGGAGTAAAGTTGAGTGGCATGCAGGATGATCCTCATTTGGCGTTTCTGGGTAGCGCCAGGGGCAACGTTTTTCTTCTGGAGGGAAGGCAGTGTGCTGCATTGTGGCTACGGAATTCTCACACTGGAGGGCTTGTTGGCCAGAATTGTGAGGAAGGAAGTGTGAGAACACAAGCTAGGCTTAGGTTTTGGGTCAAGATCATGGCAGGCACCCTCTGTAGAGCTAAATCTAAATCTCATGCATCTGAAGTCAGGGCGAAGATCAGACGTAGGCTCAGGTTGAAGTTTCTGTTCAGGATGGCCCCTTCATGATGGTGGGGGGCATCATGGGGCTATGGAGACTTTCGCACGATGGGCATTGTAAGTTGCTCCAATTGGCAAGGATTCCTTCTACGGGACATTTGAGACTGGACAGATTGCTCCAGGACGTCCCATGCGGAACAACGGCAGTGCAGAGTTCTAAGGATGGATTCCTGGAGTGCCCACCTCACATTCCTATTGTCTCCTAGTGACAAGGCAGGTTCCATCTGCTTCTTTTGGGGAGCAACCAAAGGGAATGTGTTGAAATGGACTCTCCTGAGGATGGGTCATAATGTGGGTTTGTGTCCATGGAGACCTTGGAATGGGGTGTTGGCTGCTGGGACCTGAAGGTTTCCCTTAACTGGAGGTTTTGACACAGCTCCAAAAAGCATGTTTCCCATGTGGAAATGAGATTTATTCAGACTGGTACCTCCAGAAGAACACATATGCTGGTATTGGAAACCAGGCCTCTGAGGAGAGATGCCTGGAATCAAAAGCAATGGATCTGATTAGGGCCTAGGTGCCTGTCAGGTTCAATCTTCTTCTCTGGGGTTATCTGTCTATGGGTCTGAGTTGAGGTTGTTGCTCAGCATGGGACAGATCACCCTGTTTGCCCTGAGTGGCCAGCACTATTGGGATGGCCTCAGGGACTTTGGAGTGCTCTCCTAATCTTTAGGGTTGTGGCCAATGGAATGGGCAGAATTCGCTTGGAGAAGGCAGGCACAGTCCTGAGGCTTGGCTCCAAGGGCCCCATCCTGGAGGGTGCGTTGGCCAGGACAGAGGGGACAGAAATCTGAAAACCCAAATTCAGCTTAGGTTTGGGGACGTAGGTATGACAGGCCTGATCTATAGACTGTGAGGAGAATTTTTCAGTCTATGAACAAAGGGCAAGTATGAGGCATATCTCCAGGCTTTTGTCTCTGGATTTTTTGTGTCAACAGTGGCCATGGAATGTCGGGATGGCCTCCTTGGCCATGGACGATTCTTTCTCTTTTAAGATTTTGTCAGATCCCAAGTTTTGGGGCTCATTCGGGGGATGGGAGGTGTCCCTTCGATATTTTTTTCCTCAGGGGTTCCAGAGCAGAGACCTGAATAGGGGTGACTAGACCTCTCAACCTCTCATTAATATTGGGGGACTAAGGGATGGCAATGCGGGTTCTTGGTCCAGCCCCTGAGAGGCGTTACTTGAGGACAGGGCTCACACTGAGGGTCCCAATGTGTTTGTGCCCATTGCGGTTCTCAAGCATGGGCGGGGACTCATGGGCTACACTGGATTCTCCTACACTGAACGTTGGAAAACATGCCAACCACAAGGTTTCTTGCCTTGAGGAAGAAGGAGTTTCATTTCTGCATCACGTTCACCCCTGGGTAGTGAGTATAGATAAGGTCTAGGTTCTGAAGCCTGAAAACCAAGGTTGGGAAGAGATGATGACCTAAAGCCATGGCGGGTCTGATGTGCTCAGTGTACAGCCAGCTGTCTGGGTGTCGGTTGGGAATTCAGGCCTCAGGCTGTGCAAGACAGGGCATTAGCGCCCAAGCGAAACTGTATAATTGGGGTAGAGTCAAGTGGCATGCAGGTTGATCCTCATTTGGCGTTTCTGGTTAGCCCCATAGGGCAACGTTTCTCTTCTGGAGGGCAGTCAGAGTGCTGCATTGTGTCTCTCCAGAATTCCCAAACTGGAGGGCTGGTGGGCTCGGAGTGTGAGGACGAAGTCTGAGAACAATAGCTAGGTTTTGCTTCGGGGCGGGGTTTCGGCAGGCACACTCTGCAGAGTTGAATCAAGATTTCGTGCATCTGAAGTCAGGGCGAGGATTAGACGTTGGCTCAGGTTGGAGTTTCTATCCAAGATGGCTCTTTCATGAAGGGGACGGTGCACCACGAGGCCACAGAGCTTTTCCCATGATGGGAGTTGTGAGGTGCTCCAAAGCGCAAGGATTCCTTCTGCAGGACAGCTGTGACCTGTTGGATGGCTCCAGGACGTCCCATATGGAATTACTTCAGAGTAGTTTTCTACAGATGGATGCCTAGCCAGCCCGCCTCGCATTCCAATTGTCTCCTAGTGACAAGATAGGTTCGATCTGCTGGCTCTAGGGGATCACCCAAGGGCACTGAGTTGAAATAGACTCTCCTGCAGTGGGTCCCTAATGTGGGATTGTGTCCATGGAGACCTTGGAATGAGGTGGTGGCACCGGGGCCCTGAAGGATTCTCCTAACCGGAGGTTTTGACACAGCTTGAAAGAGCACGTTTCCCATGTGGAAAAGACATTTGTTCTGATTGGTGCCTCAGGAAACCCCCATATGGTGGTATTGGAAACCAGGCCTCTGAGGTTCTGACATAGCTCCACGAGCAAGTTTTCAATGTGCAGACAAGACTTGCTCTGATGGGGCCTCTGGAAACCCCATAGGCTGGTATTGGAAACCAGGCCTCTGAGGAGAGATGCCTGGAAACCAAAGCAATGGATCTGATTAGGGCCTAGGGGCCTGTCCAGTTCAATGTTCTTCTCTGGGGACATCTGTCTCCGAGTCTGTGTGGAGCTAGTTGCTCAGCTAGTGTCAGATCACCCCTGTTTGTTCTGGGTGGCCTACAATATTGGGATGGTCCCAGGGACATTGGAGATTTCTCCTGATTTATATCGTTGTGGCCAATGGAATATGAAGAATTCCCTTTGAGAGGGCAGGCACAATCCTGAGGTGTGGCTTCAGGGGCCCTAGCCTGGAGGGTGTGTGGGCCAGAGCCATGGGGAGAAAAGTCTAAAAACAGCAACTCAGCTTAGGTTTGAGGATGTAGGTATGGCAGGCCCATCTACAGATCATTAGAACTCTTTGGGATATGAACAAAGAGCGAGAGTGAGGCGCTTGCTCAGGCTTTTGTCTGGATTTTGTGTCAACGATGGTCGTGGAATGTCGGGGTGGCACCAGTCAGAACAAATTAGGAGAAAGCTCCAGAGTCCCCAAGGCTATCCTAAGTGTGTAGGCTACCCGGGACAAACAGGGGCTATCTGCCACCAGCTGAGATACTACCTGCACTCAGACCTGGATACAGATGTCCACAGAGAAGAAAATTGAACTGGACAGGCCCCTAGGACTTCAGCACATCCATTGCTTTGGTTTCCAGCCATCTCTCCTCAGAGGCCTGGTTTCCAATAGCAGCATATGAGGCTTTCCTGAAGCACCCACCAGAACAAATCTCGTCTCTATATGGGAAACTTGCACGTGGGAACTGTGTCAAAACCTCTGATTAGTAGAAAACTCCATGACCCTGGTGTCACCGCCCCATTCCAAGGTCCCCATGGACACAAACCCACATTATGACCCATGCGCATGAGAGTCCATTTCAACTCAGTGCCCTTGGTTGCTCCACCAGAGACAGAAGATTCAACTTGTCTTATCGCAATGAGACGATTGGAATGCGAGGTGGGAAACCCAGGCATCCATCTTTAGAACCCTGCTCTTGAGTCGTCCCTATGGGATGTCCTGGAGCCATCCAACAGGTATCAATTGTCCCGCAGAAGGAATCTTTGCTGTTTGGAGCATCTCACAACTCCCAACATGGGAAAACCTCGATGGCTTTGTGATGCCCCCCCCCCCCGCTTCATGAAGGGGCCATCTTGGACAGAATCTCCAAACTGAGCCATCGTCTGATCTTCTCCCTGACTTCAGATGCACGAGATCGCAGAGTGTGCCTGCCTTGCCCTCGCCCTGAAACCTAAGTCTAGCTTGTGTTCTCAGACTTCTGTCCTCACATCCCGGCCCCCAAGCCCTCACGTTTGGCAATTACAGACCCACAATGCAGCACTCTGCCTTCCCTCCAGAAGAAAAATGTTGCCCTATGGAGCTTTCCAAACACCCCAAATGAGGGTAAACCTACATGGCACTCGACTGTACCTAAATTGTATAGTCTAACCTGGGCACTAATGCACTGTCTGACACAGCATGAGCCCGGAAGTTCTGACCAACACCCAGACAGCTGACCGCACACTGAGCGCATCTGACCCGCCATGGCCTTAGGTCATCATTTTATCCCAAACTCGGTTTTCAGGCTTCAGAAGCTAGACCTTATCTCCAATCACTGCCCAGTGGTGAACGTGATGCAAAAATCAGAACTCCTCCTTCCCCATGGCCAAAACCTTGTGGATGGCATGTTGTCCAACGTTCAGTGTAGGAGACACCAGCGTGGTCCATGAGTCCCCGCCCATGATTGAGGGCTATGTTTGGCACAAACATGCATTGTGACCCTCAGTGTGAGCTCTGTCCTCAAGGAAGGCCTCTCAGTGGCTGGACCAAGAGCCCGCATATGGGGATTGCCATGCCCCTAGGCCCCCAATCTTAACCAGATTTCGTGTTGTCCAGTTGCCCCTCCCCAGGACTCTGCTCTGGAATCCGTCTTTTAGTGACACACCTGAGGTAAAAAAAACAGAACGGACTCCTTCGATCATACAGAATGACCCCAAAAATCTTGGGATCGGGCCAATATCCCAGAGAGGGAGACTCGTCCATGGCTCATGAAGCCACCCCGATATTCCACAGCCATTGGTGACACAAAAATCCAGAGACAAAAGCCTGAGCAAATGCCTCACACTCGCCCTTTTGTTCATATCATAAAGAGTTCCCAAGGTCTGTAGATCGGGCCTGCCATAGCTACATCCCCCAACCTAAGCCGAGTTTCTGTTTTCAGACTTCTGTCCCCACAGCTGTGACCCACACGCCCTCCAGGCTGGGTACCCTTGAGCCACACTTCAGGACTGTGCCTTCCCTCCCCAAAGGAATTCTGCCCATTTCATTGGCTAAAAACTTGCAAATTAGGAGAGACCTCCAAAGTCACTGAGGCCATCCCGATAGTGTAGCCCAACCTGGAGGAACAGTGGTGATCTGACACAAGCTGAGGAACTACTTCCACTCAGACCTGTAGACAAATGTCCCCAGAGAAGAAGATTTAACTGGAAACAGATCCATTGCTTTCGTTTCCAGGCATCTCTCCTCAGAGTTCTGATTTCCATATGGGGGTTAACTGAAGCACCAATGAGAACAAATCTCATCTCCACATGGGAAATGTGCTCTGTGGAGCTGTGTCAATACCGCCAGTTAGGAGAATCCTTCAGGGCCCTGGTGCAACTGTCCTTTTCCAAGGTCTCCATGGACATAAACCCATATTATGACACATCCTCAAGAGAGTCCATTTCAACTCAGCCCCTTTGGTTGCTACACCAGAGCCAGCAGATCAAACCTGTCCTGTTGCTTGGAGACAAATGGAATGTGAGGCGGGCTGCCCAGGTATCCATCCTTAGAACCCTGTTCTGCAGTCATTCCATATGGGACGTCCTGGGGCCATCCAACAGGTTTCAATTGACCTGCAGAAAATCCCTGTGGTTTTGAATATCTTACTACTCCCATCACGGGAAAACTCCCATGGTCTCGTTATGACCCCCCTTCATGAAGGGGCCATCATGGATAGAATCTCCAACCTGAGCCAACGTCTGATCCTCGCCCTGACTTCAGATGCACGAAATCTCGATTCAGCTCTGTAGAGGGTGCCTGCCGTGCTCTTGCCCCAAAACCTAAACCTAGCTTGTTTTCTCAGACTTCCGTTCTCACAGTCCTGGCCCAAAAGCCCTCCAGTTTGGCAATTCCGGAGCCAGAATCCAGCACTCTGCCTGCCCTCCAGAAGAAAAATTTTACCCAAAGGGGCTAATGAGAAACCGCAAATGATTATCTTCTGCATGCCACTCGACTGTACCCCAATTATACAGCTTATCTGGGTACCAATGCCCTGTCTGACACAGCCTGAGCCCAGACCTCGTGACTGACAACCAGACAGGTGGCCGCAAAATGGGCACATCAGACATGGAATGGCCTTAGTTCTTCATCTCTTCCTAACCTCGATCTTCAGGTTTCAGGACCTAGATCTTATCACCAATCACTGCCTAGAGGTGAACGTGATGCAGGAATCAGAACCCCTCCTTCCCAATTGCAAGAAACCTTGTGGTTGGCATGTTGTCCAACATTCAATGTAGGAAAAACCTGCATGGTCAATGATGCCCCACCCATGATTGAGGGCCGCTTTAGGCACAAACACGCATTGCGACCCTCAGCATGAGTCACCTACTCAGTTAATGCCTCTCAGTGGCTGGAACAAGAGCCGCCCTGGACAAACAGGGGCAATCTGACACAAGCTGAGCAACTACCTCTACACAGACACGCAGAGAGATGTCCACGAAGACAGAAGATTGAAATGGACAGGCCCCTAGTCCCTAATCTGAACTCTTGCTTTGGTTTCCAGGTGTCATTCCTCAGACTCCTGGGTTCGAAGACAAACATATGGGGCTTTCCTGAGGCACCAAACAGAACACTTCTCGTATCCACACGGGAAGCGTCTTTGTTGGAGCTGTGTCAAACCCTTCAGGTTGGAGAATCCTACAAAGACCCTGAGCCACCACCACATTCCAAGGTCTCCATGGACACCAACCCACATTATGGCCCATCCTCAGCAGAGTCCATTTCAACTCAGCCCTCTGGGTAGCTCGCCCAAGAGCCCGCAGATTGAGCCTGCCTTATCCCAACCAGTCAATGGGAAGGTGAGGTGGTGTTTCCTGGCATCCATGCTTAGACCCCTGCTCTCGAGTCTTTCTGTGTGGGGCATCCTGGAACCATCCAAAAGGACTCGACTGTGTGCAGAAGGAAAACTTGAGGTTTGAAGCAGCTCACAACTCCCAGCATAGGGAAACGACTCTGGCCTCATAATGGCCCCACCCCCTTTAGGAAGAGGCCATCATGGACACAAACTCCAGCCTGAGGCAACTTCTGATACTCTCCCTGACCACAGATGCAGGAGATCTCAATTCAGCCTATGCAAAGTGGGCCTGCGTGCCCTCGGCCCCAGACCTCACGCTAGCTTGTGTTTTCAGACTTCCTTCCTCACACTCCTGGCAAACAAGCCATCCAGACTGGGAAATATGGAACCACAACTCAGCCCTCTGCCTGCCCACCAGTAGAAAAACTTTGCCCTATGGGGCTCTCCAGAAACCCCAAATGAAGATCAACGTGCCTCCACCTCGACTGCACCCAAATTGGATAAGCGGCCCTTGGCACTAATGCTCTGTCTGACACAGCCTGAGGCCAGACATCCGGACAGACAAGGATACAGCTGGCCTCACACCCAGCACATCGGACACGCCATGGCCTTAGGCCATCATCTCTTCCCAACCTGGGTTTTCAGACATTTGAACCTAGACATTATATCAAATCCCAGCACAGGTGGGTATCTTAAGCACAATTCAGAACTCCACCTTCCCCATGGTTGTAAAGCTTTCTGTTTGCATGGAGTCACACCTTCAGGGTAGGAGAAAAACTTCATGTCCCCTGAGGCCAAGCCAAAACTTGAGTTCTCCCTTGGGCACAAACTCACATTGTGACCCTCAGCGTGAGCCCCATGTGGAAGTAAGGCCACTCGGGGCCTGGACCAAGAGCCCGAATATGGGGCTTGCCAAGCCCCAATGCTCCCAAACTTCACCAGAGTTCGAGTTTTCCAGTTGCCCGATCTGTGATCTGGAGCCCCTCTCTTGGAGAAACCCCTGAGCCTGACAACAGGACTCCACCCTTCCCACAAATGACTCCAAAATATTGGGAGCTGGTCCAAATCCTCAGAGAGGGAGACTCTCCCATAGCACCTGAGGCCACCCCTACATTCCATGGCTACTGGGGACACAACATCCAGAGACAAAACCTTGAGTGACCACCTCCCACTCGCCATCCTTTCATAACCTGAGGAGCTCCCCTCACGGCCTGCAGATCGGGCCTGTCATACCCTCAGTGCCACACCTAGCCGAGTTTGTGTTTTCAGACTTCTGTGCCCACAGCCCGGACCCAAACACCCTCCAGAATGATAGTGCCTGTCCCCTCCAAGAAAACTGTGCCCAATCCATTGGCCATAAAACTACAGATTAGGACAAACTTCCAAGGACCCCGAGGCCATGCCAATAGTGCAGGCTGCCCTGGACTAAGAGGGGCATTCTGACACCAGCTGAGCAACTATCTCCACTTAGACCCTCAACAGTGTCCCTAGAGACAGAAGATTGAAACGGACAGGCCCCTAGGCCTTTATCTAAATCCTAGCTTTGGTTTCCAGGTGTCTGTCCTCAGAGGACTGGTTTCGAAGACCAGAATCTGGGGCTTTTCTGAATCACTAAACAGAACCTCTCTCATCGCCACATGGGTTGCTTTCTTATTCGAGCTGTATCAAACCCTTTGGAAAGGCGAATTCTGCAAGACCCCTGAGCCACCAGCACATTCCATGGTCTCCATGTACACAAACACACATTACAACTCATCCTCAGCAGAGTCCATTTCAACTCAGCCCCTTGGGTAGCCTACCCTAGAGCCAGGAGTTCAAACATGTTTTGTCGCTCATAGCCAATTGGAATGCGAGGTATGGTGTACAGGCATCCATCCTTCGAACTCTGCCCTCCAGTCCTTCCATATGGGACGTCCTGGAACCATCAAACAGGACTCGACTGTCTCGCAGAAGGAAACCTTGTGGCTTGGAGCAACGCACAAACAGCGTATGTGCTGGTTTCTAAGGTGCTGTGCACGATTCTCCATCCCTGAGGGTTTGGAACAGGTCGAAGGGCACAGTTTTCTTCTGGGAACAGGAGATGTTCTGTTGTGGGGCTCAGAGACCACATGTTGACTCCTAAGTTGGTATTCCAGAAAAGGACCCTGGGGACAGATGCCTGAAAACCTAATCTAGGGTTTCAATGAGGTCCTAGGGGCATGTCAGGTTCAATCTTCTGACTCAGGGCCATTGACTTCGATGTCTCCCTGGATGTAGGTGATAAGGGTCTTTCAGACTGTGAATTTGTGTCCAGCACTGCCAACAATATTGGGGTGGGCTCAAGGGCCTTGCAGGTTTCTCCTAATCTGGAAGGTTTGGGCAACTGTGATGGGCACAGTTACCTTGGGGATGGCAGGCACAATTCTGCGGTGTGTTTTTAGAGACCCTACCCTGGAGACCATGTGAGCCATGATATTGTGAGAGAAGTCTGCAAACACAAATGCGGGTTAGGGTTAGTGGCGAGGTGATCACAGGCGCAATGCGTGGACCTGGAGTGGAGCTCATCAGGAACTGTAATTAGGGTAACTGAAAGGCGGTAACACAGGCTTTTCTCTCTGGATTGTGTGTCCAGATGAGAGATGGACTCTGAATGCAGGTGTGGTCTCTTGGGTCCATGGGAGACGTTACCTCACTTAGGATCTGGTGGCTCTCCATAGTTTTGTGACTTTTTCGGGGAAGGGAGGAGTGCTGTTTTCCATCTTAGGGGTGCCCCCAAACAGGGATTTCAGAGACGTCCTCTGTGACTGGGCACCAAGAAATTCTACCAAGGGTTAGGATTCGGGATGAGGGGTGTACCAGGGCTGCAATGCGGGATCCTGGTGGCACAACTGAGAGGGCTTGTTTGAAAGCATGCTCAGGGTGAGGGCCACAATGCCTGCTTGTGCCAAGGGCGGCCCTCATGAGTGGGCGTGGTCTCATTGGCCATGCAGCTGGCTCCCACTCTGAGGCTTGGACACCCATCCCCACAGCCAGGATTCCTGCTATGGGGAAGGAGGAGTTCTCTATTGTGCTTCAGGTTCCCCCATTGGCAGGGATTCCAGGTAAGGTCTGGGGACAGATGCCTGAATATCAAGGATGGGTAGAGGGGATGGATTTGGGCTATAGCCGCACTAACATGCTGGATATGGGCTCCAAACTCTGGCTGGCTGACAATAGGTCGGGGCTCAGGCTCTGTCAGACACAGCACTAGTGGTCATGGAATCCTATAAAGCATGGCACCCTTGAGAGCCAAGCAGAAAGATCCTCATGTGGGGTTTCTGGCCTGACTCACCAGGCACTGCTTCTTTCTATGGGGAAGGCAGAATGTAGCGTTGTGACTCCAGATTTCCCTATCAAGAGGGCATGGGGACCAGTCGGGTGAGGATGTAATTGTAATCACAAGCTACAGTTTAATTCAGTGCCAAGCTGAAGCCATTCCAATGTGCATCGGCTTATGCGAGACATCCAGCAACTGAGTAAGGGCAAATATCAGACTTGCTCACAGTGGAGTTTGTGTCTATGCTGACCGACAAATGGAGAAGTGGCGTCAAGAGACCATGGAGGATTTCCCACGCTGAGGTTTGTGAGATGCTCCAAACAACAAGGTTTCCTTCTACTGGACAGGTGGAGTCTGGGGTGTTTACTCCAGGGTCCCCCATGTGGAAAGTTTGGGGAGCAGAGCTCTCCCAAATGTATGACGGGAAATCACAGCTCCTTTGACCATTGCTGCTGAAGAACATGGCAGTTTTGTTCTGATGGCTCTTGGGCAAAACACCAAGGCCTTGAGTTGACTTGGAATCTCTTTCACATGGGTACAGTTCTGGTTTGATATGTGGGAGATCGTAGAATGTGCTGGTGCCTAAGTTGCCACGCAGGATTCTCCTACCCTGAGGGATTGGAACAGGCTGAAGAGCACAGTTTCCTTCTGGGGAAATGAGATGTTCTGTTGTGTGGCTCACATGTATCATAAGCTAATATTCCAGAACAGGCCTCTGAGGACAGATGACTGAATACATAATCTAGGGTAAAATGAGGTCCTAGGGTCATGTCACGTTCAATATTCTGACTCAGAGACATTGACTTGGGTGTCTGCCTAGATGTACGTGACCAAGAAGTTTCAGACTGCACATTTGCGTTCAGAGTGACCAACAGTATTGGGGTGGGTCAGGGGTCTTAAAGGTTTCTCCTAATCTGGAAGTTTTGGGCAACTATGACGGGCACAGTCCCCTTGGGGATGGTAGCACTGTCCTGTTGTATGGCTCTAAAGAACCGATTCTGGAGGGAAAGAGAGCCATTGTTTTGGGAGAGAGGTCTGCAAACACAAATTCGAATTAGGGTTAGTGGTAAGATGATAGAGGGCCAATGTATAAACCTGGAGGGCAGAGCATCTGGTACTGTAATTAGGGTGACTGGAAGTTGGTAGCGGAGGCTTTTCTCTCTGGATTGTGTGTCCAGGATGGCCTCCAATTGCAGGTGTGTTCTCATGGGTCCATGGGAGACTTTTCCTCTCTATGGATCTGGTGGCTCCCCATAGTTTGGTGGCTTTTTCGGGGAAGAGAGTGCTGTTTTCCGTCTTAAGGGTGCCCCAAAGTAGGGAATCCAGAGACAGGCTCTGGGTCTGGGCGCCTGGAAAATCCCACCAAGTTTTAGGATTTGTGCCTAGAGGCCTACCAGGCCTGCACAGCAGGATTATGGTGGTGCAACTGAGAGGGATTGTTTGAAAGCATATTCAGGCTGAGGGACAAAATGCCTGTTTGTGCCCAGGGCAGCCCTCAGGAGTGGGCGTGGTCTCACTGGTCTTGTAACTGGCTCCCACTTTGAGGGTTGGACACCCATCCCAACAGCCAAGATTCCTGCCATGAGGAAGGAGTTCTCAATTGTGCTTCAGGTTCCCACATTGGCAAGGGAAAGGTCTGGGGACAGGTGCCTTAATACCAAGGATGGGTAGAGATGACATACTTGGGCCATGGCAATCCCAAATGCTAGATGTGGGGCCCACTGTCTGGGGACAGACACTAGGTCGGGGCTCAGGCTCTGTCAGCACTAGTGGCCAGGACAACCTATAAATGGGTTGCCTCGAGGGCCGAGCAGATTGATCCTCATGTGGGGTTTCTGGCCTGACCCACCAGGGATTCTTTCTATAGGGAAGGCAGAATGGTGTGTTGTGGCTCCATATTTCCCTATCAAGAGGGCCTGGGGACCAGTCGGGTGAGGATGGAATTGTAAACACAAGCTACGGTTCAATTCAATGCCAAGCAGAAGGCAGTCCCTATGTGCAGCAGCTTATTCGAGATATCCAGCACCTGAGTAAGGGCGGATGTCAGATATTTGCTCACCCTGGAGTTTGTGTCTATGATACTGACAAATGGAGGGGTGGCGCCAAGAAGCCATGAAGGGGTTTTCACGTTGAGACTTATGAGCTACTCCAAATAGCAAATTTCGCTCTACTGGCCAGGTGGAGTGTGACTGATTTGCTCCAGGTTCCCCCATGTGAAAACTTTGGGTACCAGAGCTCAACACATGGATGCCTGGAAAGCTCAACTCCACTGACCATTGCAGCTGAGGAACATGGCAGGTTCGTTCTGGTGTCTCTGGAATGAAGTACCAAGTCCTTGAGTTGACATGGAATCTCTTGCAGATGGGCCACAATGCTGGTTTGTTACTAGGGAGATCTTATAATGTGCTGGTGGCGAAGGGGCTGTGCAGCCTGGGCTACCCTGGGCTTTGGCACAGATGGAAGGGCACGGTTTCCTTCTGGGTTCAGGAGATATTCTGTTCTGTGGCCCAGGGACCACATGATGTATCATAAGTTCACATTCCAGATCAGGCCTCAGAGGACAGATGTGTGAAAACTGAATCTAGGGTTCCAATGACATCCTAGGGGCATGTTAGGTATACTGGTCTAATTCGGGACCATTCCTTTGGCTGTCTGCCTGGTTGTAGGTGCGCTTTTGCATTCAGAGTGGCGCCAATATTGGGGTAGGCTCAGGGGCCTTGCAGGTTTCTCCTAATCTAGAAGGTTTGTGCAACTTTGATGGGCACGGTTTCCTTGGGGATGGCAGGACAGTCCTGTGGCATGGATCCAGAGACCCCATCCTGGAGGGCATGTGTGCCATAGTTTGCATAGAGAAGTCTGCAAACATTAATTCAGATTAGGGTTAGGGGCGAGGTGATAGATCTGGAGGGGAGCTCGGCTGGAACTGTAATTAGGGTGACTGGAAGGCGGTAGCACAGGCTTTTCTCTCTGGATTTTGTGTCCAGGATGGCCTCAGAATGCCGGTGTGTTCTCATGGATCCATAGGAGACTTTTCCTCTCTATGGATCCTGGTGGTTCCCCATAGTTTGGGGGCTTTTTCGGGGAAGGGAAGAGTGCTGTTTTACATCTCCTGGGTGTCCCAAAACAGGAATTCCAGAGACGAGCCCTGGGTATGGGCACCTGGAAAATCCCACCAAGTTTTAGGATTTGTGTGTAGAGGCATTCCAGGCCTGCAATTCGGGATCATGGTAGTGAAGCTGAGAGGGATTGTTTGAAAGCATGCTCAGGCTGAGGGTCACAATGACTGTTTGTGCCCAGGGCGGCCCTCAGGAGTGGGCGTGGTCTCATTGGTCTTGTAACTGGCTCCAGCTTTAAGGATTGGACCACCCATTCCAACAGCCAGGTTTATTGCCATGGGTAAAAGTGGAAGTTCTCTATTGTGCTTCAGGTTCCACATTGGTAGGGATTTCCAGCAAAGATCTGGGGACAGGGTGCCTGAATACCAGGATGGGTATAGATGTCGTACTTGGGCCATGCATGACCATCCCAAAATGCTAGATATAGGGCCCACTCTCTGGAGCTGAAACTCTGTAAGGGGCTCAGGCTCTATCAGACACAGCACTAGGGGCCAGGGTAGCCTATAGATTCGGCGTTCCCATGAGGACCCGAGTGGATTGTATCCCTCATGTGGGGTTTTCTCCCCCAGACTCCATCACTTTGTTAATCTGGTGGAGAAGCAAATGCTGCATTGTGGGTCCAGATTTTCACTATCAAGAGGAGCTTGGGGACCAGTTTGAGTGAGGATGGAATTGTAAGACACAAGCTACGGTTCTATTAGCTGCCTGCCCAGGCGGAAGGCAGTTTTCAATGTGCAGTAGTTTTTACTCGAGACATCCAGCACCGGAATAAGGGTGGATGTAAGTGGTTGCCACAGCTAGATTTTGGTATTCTAGACCAACAAGGGGGCGGGGGGGGGTGGCGTTCAAGCGGCCAGGGAGATGCGTTTTACACGCTGAGTCTGTGAGCTGCTCCAAACCGTAAGGTTCCTTCTAACTGGGCAGGTGAAGTCTGGTGGTTTGCTCTAGGCTCCCCCATGTGGAAAGTTGGTGAAGCAGCGCTCTGGCATGGATTCCTGGAAAGCACACCAGCACTGACCATTGCAGCTGAGTA